>NW_011499974.1:0-15383 GCF_000495115.2 Populus euphratica | reverse complement strand
TCGTGTAGCGACGGAATGTTTGGGTTTTTCTTCACGGAGGGGCCTGTTTACAACTTCAGTGATGCAAAGAAAGGTGACACAGCGAAGTTTGCCTTTTTCAAGGAATACTGAGGGAAGGTGTATGCTTTGCACCTTCACAATTCGAAGCAGGGTTTACAAGCCCTGACACATACCGATGAAGATATTCAATAGACAATAGCAGCAGCTGACAAAGTTCACCGGCATATCTAGAGCTTTTGTCCCTTTATCCCTCTCTGATTGTTGATGTATCTTCCTTTCCTTGTTTCCGCCATTTTTCTATCGCATGATTGCCCTCTTTGTAGATTATCGTTCCTGGTCAGGTCCACCCATTGAGAATCCGTATTTCTGTAACCTGGTTAATCGAGTGTATTATTCTCTTTATAATAACATTTGCCTACATTTGATGCTGCAGTGATCTAGGATGAGTGCAGTTTTAACTTTAGCAAAATCGTCAGACTTGCTGGGCAAAAACTGCTATGGGTAGTAAGCACTATAAATCCACCCACAAATTTTTGACTTGCATCATCATTAACACAGAAGTATTTCTCTTTGATATATGATTACGGATCATGTCTTTACATCAATGGTTGTATACAGCTTTCTATTACTGGTACAAATCTTCGTCTTTAAAGAACAAACCAAGAAAAAAACCGGAAAGAAACACATCACAACTGGACACTTTTACAATTACACGTGAATACTGCGACACAGATTTTCAAAGAAAACAATTGCTGTACCTAAAGTGTTGGTACCATGGGTGCAATTCCCGAGATTTCTACGTACTTTGCCTTCACATTATGGAACACGAGCACACGATTTTCTTCGGAGATTTATCAATCTTCTTTTCTGCACAAAGAAAGATATCGAGTAATTGTTAAAATATGAAGCTTTTGAGCAACAAGCTTGAAGAGAACTAATGCAATGATTCCACGAGTCTCCATAAAATAGCCTAAGCGTAAAAAGAGGACTGCAAACAAGGAAATAATGTATAATTAAAAATAATGTATACTACGGCACACAGATGTTCAAAAATGGCCTGGGCTGTAAGGTCTCTGAGTTGCTAAATTTAAATTGAGAGGATACTACCCCACGGGAAATTTTAAGTTTCAATGGAGTTCTGCAACATGAGAGTAGGCACAAGTCAATATCCAAGGCAGAGAAATGCTTAAGCTGGATTAGACTCTGTTTATTTTTGCATTTCAAAAATACTTTTAAAAAAATTGAATTTTTATTTTATTTTTTTCTTTGTTTTAAATTAATATTTTTTGGGTGTTTTCATATTATTTTAATGTGCTAATGTTAAAAATAATTTTTAAAGAACCATTGCCATATTATTTTAATGCATTTCCTAAAGAAAAACACTTTAAAAAGCAACCGTTGTCATCCTCTCGTACACACTATAAGAAGATGAGCACATAGGCATCCAAAAAGAGTAAAATGCAGCCCCCCCCAAATAGGCACATCGAAACCTAAACACGAGTATATAGAGAAGCATGGGATCACTACATATTCCAAGAGCAGAGAAAACTTTGAATATGTCCTCTAGAATAGACCAACTGATTGAATTATTTGATGAAGGGCTCTTTTTCTTTGTTCATAACTTCATGGAACTTGAAACCAAACTATTCTGACCACTGGAGCAAGAAACAAGTTATTCAGGAAAATGATACCCCCCTACAGAGAATGTACAATTTTCCTTGTTGGCATATTCCAATTTAGACTACCATAACAAGAAACTAGGAACATCTAGTTAAAATTAACAGTAGTTCCATGGGGCATTGTATCACCATTTATTAGATTGACGACTCAGAAGGAAATAGAGTAGTGGAACTCAGGTTAATGAACTGGCTTTGACTTCAGCCCATTATAGTAGAGTCTGGATGGTTATAAATCTGGGCCTTCATCCTTCATACAGATGACCTCCAAGGATAAATATGGAGACACGCTAGAAATGCAAGGAGAAAGCACACGTGAGTCACTTAGGATCTATGAAGTCAAGTCCAGGCACCATGTCGAATTTCTATATCTTCCTCATTGGTATAAATAGAATATCTTTGACAGCGAGTTTGAAATCAAGTAACTAAAGGCTAGGAAAAATCCAGCTAAGCATAAAAATGGTTATCAACATGTGCACATCAGAGTACAAAACATGAAATTTTTTACCAAAAACAGGAAATTGCTATAGTTAAAATCACTGCTTCTGTCAGAATCCAAATCAGATGTTCAATCATGTCATTTCAATTCCACAAGGTCCATATATAACCATCAAGACAATAAAAAAAATCAGTTCAGAAAACAAAGGAAAAGGTTGTTATGCAGGACAGATGATTTAAAATAGAAAATACCTGTTTTGGTTTTTGCTAGAGATGGCTGTACAACAACATGCATTATGATAACTCCCCCGGCCGCTTCTCCAAAAGGTGTTCTACATTGACCCACGGTCTTGTTGTTATCCAAGACTTTACCAGAGCTTATCAGCTTGATTTCATTCACTGCCTTGGGAGTTATTGTTTTGCCTAAAAATAAAAAAGAAATCATTCAGATAAAAACATAACCAAAACAGCACGAAGAAAAACCCATTTATTCCTGCCCTGAAAGTAGACAGGTTTTTCAAACAAGAAGAGATCTTTAGCTTTCTTAGCTTAGCTGTCAAAATTTCTAAATTTGGAATTCAGCATTTGCCTGGAAAAGAAGACATGGCTGACCAGTGTTAACATAAAGAACACAATCATCCATACCTAAAGACTTGGCATATTATAGGCGGATTCTATTACCTTTCTTGATTCTGCACATGCTCCCACCGCCCTTACTATATTAGGTCACATACCCCAGATTGAATCCAAAAACTTCAAACTACCCAACATATTCTTCAACTGTAACAGTTTTAGATAGCAAAACAATCATATGTTACCGTCCACGCCACTTAGTCTCACCTTAATCAAGCACTAATACAAATCATAACCAAATACTAACAAATGCAGGCTAGCTTCCCACGATTTATTTCCAACAACAGCCATAAAAACAAACCCCATAAACAAAACCTACTCTACAAAGTCGAATCAATATACCATTACGGCAGCCACAACTTCAAACACCAACAATCTCACAACATAAATAACATCTCTAAACCACCAACTTTTCACAACATCAACAGATAGATTACCCGTTTTTTAATCGTGAAGTAAAAACTACCATTTACATCAAACTATTTGAATCCTCACTTTTCAACGACTTACCAAAAAAACCCAAGAAAATTAGCACCCGCTTTTAATTTCAATCACTGGGTACAAAACATGGTCCTAAAAGTTTCCAACTAAAGCAAATTAACCCAATTTTAGTATAAAATAAATCTTCCCAAATCAGGTAAATTCAACTACAAAAAAATCAGATATATAAATATTAAAACAAGCAATTTCTTTTTCGAAAGAAATAGCGAGAAAGTGAAAACAAAAAAACCTCTGGGCCAATCAGAAACAACCCGCTGCTTAAGCATATCAACAGTAGACGTTGATGAGTACCGGAACGGTCCGATATCCGACCCGTCATAAAGCCTGAACTTTATATCCACCAAATCCTCCTCCGGCATTTCTATTTGACTTTTGACCTGTTTCCTTCTCCTCCTCCAACCAATTACCACCACGTGTTTAATATTCCACTCTCGGTTTCCCCAATCACAAAAAACACCTAAAATTCACACACATCAACCAAAAATTAACAGATCTAAAAATATAAAGAGAGAGAGAGAGAGATTACAGAAATGAACGCAGACGAAACCTTTTTCTTTTCTTTAAATTTTTATGACAAAATAATTAAAAGTCTGCCTTTTTTGTGGGAAAAGATAAAAAGGAGACGGGCTTGGATTAGTAGTGAAGAAGGTGGAGGAGGAGGGGGAGTAGGTGTTTTGTTTGTTATTTTGTTGGTGAACTGAAACACATAGAAGAAGATGAAGGCAAGATCAAATCTGTAAATGGTAAAAAACGACGCTGTTTTTTTTTTTTTTTTTTTTTTTTTTTCACAAGACGCGTCGTTTTGTATTATTTTAAATGTTGTTCATACGAGTCGTGTTTCGAAACCGATTATTGGCTGGGGTTATATAATAAAAAAATATAATTTAATTTGAAATAAATATTTATAATGATATTTTTTAATAAATATTAAGACAATAATATATTGAATAAATTTAGATTAATTCAAGTTAACATGTCAATATATATATTAAGTCATAAGAACATAACAATCTTATTGAAAGCAAATCAAAATAAATTATAAAATTTAATTTTCAATAAATCTAATGTTGAAAAATAAAACTAAAAAAATCTATTAAAAAAGACTTAAAAAATAACTTAAATTAATCTGCATTAATTTATCAAACTCATGATTTAGATGATGAGATTGAGATAACACAATAGAAAATAAATTAAAACAAATTATAAATTTCAATTCTTAATCAATATAGTATTGAAAGACAAAATTAGAAGAAAAACAAAGATTTAAGTCAACTCATCAATCTTGTAGTTCGGATTACAAGTTTGAGATGACCTTATAAAAATAAATTGAAAAAGAATATGAAGCTCAATTTTTAATAAATATAATATTAAAAGATAAAATTAAAATTAAAAAAATATAAATTAGAATAAAAGACAAAAGAAAGAGAAAAACAATTATTCTAGTAAATAATGTTATTAAAAAAAGGGTATAATGAAACCATTTTCCTTTATTTTTTTTTTTAATGTGTGGGCTATGAATCATTTGTTTGTTACTAGTATTGATGTAGAATTAGTTGCAGTTGAAATAATAGATAGCAGAAGGTAGAACTAACTGTAACAAAACCAGCAACAATAATTTATTGCAGAGTTAACCCTGAAGAGGCAAATCAAGAGCTGCAGCTGGATTTCTCCAATCTATTTTAGGACTTTTAATTTATGCTTTAATATTAAAATTTGTTTACCTTTAGGACTCTAGTATTCTTTATCTATTTCAGTTAATTCTTTCCGAAACAATTTTGTCCTAGTTGAACTAGGATGTGCAGCTTATAGAAAGGCTGTTTATTCTCATTGTAAGACACTTTTTAATTTGCATAATAAACTCTCTCTATGAGAACTTTATTCTTAGAGCTCATGGAATCAAGTGTTTTTTTGTGTTTGTGGATTTGAACGATTAACTTTTTTATAAAGTAGACAGTGACTAGTTTCTTTAAAAGCTTTTCGCTACGTCAGTTGGTATCAGAACAGACTTAATCCTGATTAGATGGCGAATGCACAAAATAAAAGTGAAATCCTTGACGGCGGTGAACGTAAGGATAATTTGATTACAGGAGTAGAATTTAGGAATTTCCTGCATGAAATACAACAAGCATTATGAGAGATCCAGTCAGCTCCTGCTAGGCTAACAATAAGAAATCATCCAAGGGGCAATAATCCTCCAGGTCGTCACCCCTACCGAGATAGAACTGACATTCTGTTTGAACGCCATCCAGGGATACCACGAAAGCAACCAATCTATGAGGATAACCTGAACGAGGATGAAGATGATGTTGAAACCATGCTTCGGGGTAATCAAAAGGGAGGCCAAAGAGAGTCAGACCGACAAACATTTCGCATGAAGATGGACTTGCCTAACTTTAATGGCCAACTTCAGATTGAAGGATTCCTTGATTGGCTGGTATTAGTTGAATGATTTTTCAACTATATGGGCATCCCTAAAGACAAAGAGGTCAAGTTGGTCGCATACAAGCTCCTAGGAGGGGCTTTTGCATGGTGGGAGCAACTACAAATTGCACGGCTACGACAAGTAAAGGGGATGGTTCAGACATGGGCTAAGATGGAATGATTGCTACGATTTTGATATCTACCCCTAGATTATGAACAAATTTTGTTTAAACAATATCAAAATTGCAGGCAAGAAAGTAGAACTATCGAGACTTACCTAAAAGAATTCCAAAATAATCTACTGGAGACAAAGGCACAACAAGTGGCTAGATTTGTTGGGGGGCTGGGTTGGGCTATATAAGACTGGGTGGCAATGCAAACTGTATATACCTTAAATAACGCTGTAACATTAGCAATTAAGGTGGAAACCTAATTAGATAAACCAAAAACAACAATCGGGGCAAGAAATTTTATGGACAATAATTGGGTTGTAGTAAACAAAGGAAAAACTCCAATGGCATAACCATCCTTTTCTAACGCTGTAGGCAACAGTGGAACGCCTACAAAACCAGTCTCTATTGCACCACCAGAAATAGCACCCCGTAATCCTTATGCTTATTCGAGGTCTGATAAATGCTATAGGTGCAGATAACTAGAGCACCATTCCAATTAGTGTCCAAGATAGGGCACTGTAAACTTAGTGGAACCAGAAGAAGACTGTAGATGCAAGGCAGAAGAGAATGAAGTAGTCTATGCATATGAAGAAGAAGAAATAACAGCTAGCGACGAAGGAGAGCTCTTGTCACATTCTCTGATGGTCCAGCGGCTCTTGTTAATGCCAAAACAAAAAGAGTCATCCCAACAACACAAAATATTCCGAACCAGATGCACTGTAAACAAACGGGTTTGTGATATTATTATTGATAGTGGCAGTAGCGAGAATATAGTATCAAAGGTCATGGTTACCAAACTGGGGTTGCAAACTAGGAATCACCTTTCCTCGTATAAAATTGGCTAGATCAAGCAAGGAAATAAAGTGATGATAACTGAAATCTGTCACATTAAATTCTCAATTGGGAAAAAGTACATAGATGAGGTTACATGTGACGTAATAGAAATGGATGTCTGCCATAATTTTGGGATGACCTTGGCAGTATGATGTAGATGCTACTTACAGGGGCTGTGATAACATGTATATCTTTATAAAGGGCGACCTAAAAGTCGTGCTAGGACCCATAAAAGAAGGGCTTGACAGTAGCGAACCGAAGTCGAAGAACAATTCAATACTGCTAATGGATGGAGAAAAATTCACAGAAGAAACTGAAAAAACCCACGAGATTTTCACGATAGTAATGGGAGGAGAAGTCTGCAGGGAATCTAATGACATCCCATCAGCACTGATACCTTTACTAGAAGAATTTTAGGAAATCATACCCGCAGAGCTGCATAATAGGTTAACTTTTGTATAGGACATACAACATCAGATTGATTTTATACCAGGAGCCAGTTTGCCTAATCATCCACATTACCGGATGAACCCTAAAGAAAGTCCAGTGCTTCAGGAACAAGTTGAAGAACTAATCAAAAAGGGTTTAGTACAAAAGAGCATGAGCCCTTGTGTGATTCCAGCATTGTTAGTCTCGAAGAAGGATGACAGTTGGCACATATGCATCGACTGCTGAGCAATCAATAAAATCACTATTAAATATAGATTCCCTATCTCTCATTTAGAAGACATGCTAGATATGTTGTCTGGATCCAAAGTCTTCAAAAAAATTAACTTGCATAGTGAGTACCATCAAATTCGGATTAGACTAGAAGACGAGTGGAAGACTACTTTTTAAAAAAAAGAGGGATTATACGAATGGTTAGTAATGCCATTTGGACTAACCAATGCACCCAGTCCCTTCACACGTTTCATAAACCAGGTATTAAAGCTATTATAGGAAAATTTATGGTGGTGTACTTTGATGATATATTAATATATAGCCAAACCAAATCTGACCATGTTGCATACTTGAGGGAAATACTTAAAATCCTGTAACAAAATAAGTTGTATGTCATTCTGAAGAAGTGTAGCATTATGACCAACAACTTATTATTTTTAGGATTCATAGCAAATGCGGATGGAATCAAGGTGGATGAAGAAAAAATTCATGTCATTAGAGAGTGACCAACCCCACAAACTGTAAGTGAGGTTTGCAGTTTTCATGGCCTGACAACGTTTTACAGGTGATTCATAAGGGAGTTAGTTGAATTGTTGGGCCAATTATTGAATGTATGAAGAAGAGAAAATTCCGTTAGGGAGATGAAACAAAACAGATTTCATGCTAATTAAAGATAAACTATCATCCTCCCCAATCTTAGCACTACCAGATTTTGATAAACTGTTCCAGGTAGAGTGCGATGCTTCTATTATTGGCATTGGTGCTGTGCTATCTCAAGACGGCAAACCAGTCACATTTTACAGTGAAAAACTCAGTGAAGCTCGCAAGAAATAGTCTTTCTATGAGCTGGAATTATATGCTGTCTTTCACACCTTAAAGGTCTAGGAGCACTATCTGTACAACAGGAATTTGTATTATTCAGCGAACATCAAACATTAAAATTTTTCAATAGCTAGAACCATGTTAACTCGATGCATGCCCACTGGATTTCTTTCATACAACACTTCAGCTTCTCCTTAAAACATAAGGCAAGTCGCTTGAATCGGGTAGCTAATGCCCTAAGCCGGAGAGCACTACTGCTTATCACACTACAAACTGAAGTAATAGGATTTGACTGCCTTAAAAAATTATATGCAGTCGATGAAGATTTTAAGGATATTTGGGCAAAGTGTTAAGTAAGGACCTCTGTAGATAGGTTATATATTTACGAGGGATATCTCTTTTATGGCAACTAACTGTGTTTCCCAAGAGCTCACTACAAGCTCAGATAGTCCATAAATTATATAGTAGAGGCCTAAGCAAACACTTGGGATGAGATAAAACCAGATCTCTGGTTGAAAAGAGGTATTATTGGCCATAATTAAAATGTGATATTGACAATCATGTTATGAGATGCCCTATTTGTCAAGCTGCTAAGGGTCAGTCTTAAAATATAGGTTTATACATACCTCTACCCATTCTAGCAGCACCGTAGGAGGATCTTTCCATGGACTTTGTCTTAAGCCTCCCACGCACCCAACACGGATTTGATTCTATATTTGTGGTAGTTGACAGGTATTCTAAAATGGCCCACTTTATTGCTTACAAAAAGATCACGGATGCAGTTCATGTCGCAATTTTAGTTTTCAAAGAGATTGTTCGTCTATATGGGGTTTCCAAATCCATCACTTTCGACAAAGACACCAAATTCTTAAGTCATTTTTGGTGGACTTTATGGCGTCAATTTGACACATCCTTGAACTTTAGCAGCACCAGTCATCCTTAGTATGATGGCCAAACAGAAGTAGTAAACCACATTCTTAGAAACTTAATTCGTTGTCTTTCTGGTACAAAACCAAAACAGTGGGATATTACTCTTGCACAAGCAGAATTTGCCTATAATAGCATGCTCAACCAATCTACAAGGAAGACACCATTCCATATTATTTATTGTTGTCCACCCCGCCATACTTTAGACTTGGTTCCTCTGCCTAAACTGCCTAGTTTAAGTATTGTAACAGACAATATGGCCAAATGGATAACAACTATTCAAGACCAAGTGCGGCAAAAATCTAGAGACATCCAATGCCAAATATAAAGTTGTAGTTGATAAGAAGAGAAGGGTTAACATATTTCAAGTAGGCAATCTCATAATGGTTTACTTGCGCAAAGGACAACTTGCCTGTAGGTATATACAATAAGTTGAAAGATAAGAAATATGGCCTTTCTAGATTCTACGCAAAATCAATGACAATGCATATATTGCCAACCTTCTTATCGATATAGCCATTTCTCCTACTTTCAATGTCGCAGATTTGTATGAATATCACCCCCTTGATGTGGCGTCTTCACACATAACTCACTCAAGATTGAGTTCTTTTCATGTAGGGGAGACTGATGTAGAACCGGTTGCAACTTGAATAACAGATTGTAGAAGGGAGAACTAACTGCAACAAAACCAACAACAATAGCATATTACAGAGTCAACCTCGAAGAGGCAAATCAGGAGCTGTAGGTGGCTTTCTCCAATCTATTGTAGGACTTTTAATTTATGCTTTAATATTAGAATTTATTTACCTTTAGGACTCTAGTATTTTTTTCTTATTTCAGTTAATTCTTTCCGAAACAGTTTTGTCCTAGTTGAACTAGGAAGTGCAGCTTATATAAAGGCTATTTATTCTCATTGTAAGACACTTTTTAATTCGCATAATAAACTCTCTCTTTGAGAACTTCATTCTTAGAACTCGTGGAATCGAGTGTTTTCTTGTATTCATGGATTTGAACGATTAACTTTTTTATAAAGCAGACGGTGACCTGCTTCTTCAAAAGCTTTCCATTACGTTAGGTATCTATCTATTAAAGGAGGAAAACCCTAAAAATAAAGAGGAAGAGAGGATAAAAAAGATATATATGAAAATTATGAAAAATAATTACATTTGATGGATCCAAATAAAATTGACAAAAACCCCCCTTTAAAATGGACATATTCCCCTTAAAAAAGGCCTATAAAACACCTTTTGAGATTGGGCTACCAGGTTTGAGCCAAATATATAGTTAGGGCCCTAAAAGAAAGGTCTCGGGCATGATAGTTTGAGTCCAATACCTAATGAGCATGGGCTCTAGCATGGTAGCCCAAGCCCAACTCCATAAAAGGGATGGGCTCAGTGTTTACCCTTTTTTGGTGCACATCCAACCTTGTTAAGCATGCTACCCAACACCTTTTGGGTTCAGGATTTCGCATTTAAGCCTAAAGTGTTTAGGTTTATACAGTGTCTTAGGACCCATCTTTCATCTTTAATGGGTTCGAGCACCTTGTCTGAGCTCAACACTCATTAGAGAATCTTTCCAAGACCCTACACAGGTCCCTTAATATTCTATATTGTTCCAATAGGTGTTATTTTGAGTAAAATATAACTCAAAGTATTACAAAGATAAAATTACATTGTAGCCCTTTTTTTTATAAAAAGATTTTGGGCTATAAATACACTATGAATCCTTCAAACAAAATGCTCACAATCTTTTCATTCTTGACATTTTTAGCATTCTTATTTTTAAATTTTATCTTTTTAAAATATAATTGCACTTTCTCTCTCTATAAAATTACTAACTTTACTACTAAAGAGTCATCACGCTCATTAAAAAGGACCTTTAACAGATACCAACTAGCTTGATTTACTAGGCACTACTTGTTTCTCCCATAGCTATTAGCCACAATGACTTACTAGGAATTAGTTGTTACTACCAACCATCTAACGTTTTCATATTAAGCTATCAAACACCTTAACCAATGAGAAAATATTAGATTGATTGAATTAAGAGACTAACCAATTATCTAACACACCAGTCTTATTTTTAAGCATTTTGAATTTTAGGACTCATTAATAATTGTCACAACTGTAATTATTGAATCTAAATCACACCATTAGGAATTATGAGTCTATCATTAATTTACCCTAATTTATTTATTTATTACTATATACTTGCTCTCCTTCATTTTCTCATGTTAAGTATATCACAAAGCAACTTTACATAGAGATGTCATCCATTTCTTGAATCATGCAAATCATTAAGCTTCTTTATATAATATGTTTTGAATTATTCTTTTCTATGTATACTATCTTCAAAAAATTGTTTCAAATTATTAAATTCATTTTGATTCATCATACAAAGTACTTATATTATTGATTTTGTTAACTTTAATTTTTTTTTTGCTGCTAATTATAGGTAATATCATCTCTTGTTTGACCTATCTTTCTGCTTTATATGTATAGCTCTACAAGTTTTCATCTCTAATTAATCCCACGTATTTACCATCCTCTGTATATTTTGCTAAATCATGGGGAATGATTAAAATATATCATAAGCCAAGTTTTTATCAAATTTACAAGAGGAAAACCAACCAAGGCTTTCAATTAACCCATACAATATTGCATTATTCAATATAATGTTTTAATTTTTCTATGCAATTTTTGTTAAGGATAACTTCCTTTTCATCAATGATATGCCACAAAAAAAAAATAGTGTATTGTTTGTTTGGGTCTTAGCCTAAACAAACATAAATGCTTGCGATTTACGACAAGTATGACTGTTCATTCAAGCTATAAAATGAATTGCTTGTTGTTTAGGTTATATCTAAACAACAAGGATGACTACCTATTTAGGATAACCTATCACTTAGGTCAAGCCATATAGATAGCTCTATATATCTTTTAGGTCTTCAACAATAAATTATTTTTAGACCTCAATCCAACCCTTTAAACCAAATCCCAAATCCATGTAAATTTTTATGAAGCTCAATGATTGACACATAATACAATGGACTATTATAGCCTCTCAAAGGTCAGTATAACGCCTAGTATTCTGTTCAATAACTACCAACACTTGTAAGTATGATGCATACCTTATCAGTATTGTGCTAACTTTTCTCATTAATCACTCACAAATGCCAACCTCGTCCAACAATTAAATAGTAAGACACAACAACAAATAATTTTTTTTATAAGTTATCTATAAGAAAAAATAATTATTCTTCATGATTACTCATATGGAAACTCCATACCATATAAGGTGATTTCTATGTGACTAAGATCTATAAGTATTTTTTGTCACTAAGTTAACACACAAGAAACAAGTTCATACAAGAACAAAAAACCATTACAACATGCTATTCTATATTCTTTCTCGTTATTATACATTATCCCTCTCCTATGTACACCATTCCCCTTCTATATATACCATTTATCTCTTGCAATTTATTAATTTAAGCATTAAAGAGATTCTTATCTTGATATGAGACTTGTTTTTTATAACAAAGTATGGAATATCCAAGCGTAAATACCTTGTAATCCAATCCATATAAAGCATCAAAATAACCCATGAAGCAAAAAATTCAAAATGTTTATTTTTAGCACAAATAAGTTTCAATGTATCACTATGCTAGTGGGCATGCTCATGACAATTATTTCCTTCGCTAATGGGTATCATATTCAAGGAAATTATTGAAACTCATTTATCAAAAATTAAACTTTTAATTCATTTATAAAGTCAAGTTAATTATTAATTCAATTCAGAACCGAGGTAAAATTTTTAGGGTAAATAAAATATGTTAGAATAAAAAAAAATCAATTGACAACTAAAAAAATCCATGATAAATATAATTAAATATATTAATTAATTTATTTTAGCGCAGAAACTCATAGACATATATATCAACATAGATATCAAGCAAGATAAAAAATTTCAGTCATCCTTAAAGAAAATTTTATCAGGGTAGAGGTATTATTATAGACTTTTATACCAACTATTAAACTTGATAGATTTAAACATGTTTCTAAAATAAATAAATAGATAATAAATATATCTCTTACCATTGATGAAAAACACTTATAAAATGATTTTTTTAAAAGATTTTGGCACTTCTAAACCGTGACACACTCAAATTTAATAATATATTTTTACATATAAAAGTTTGTATATTAATGTATAAGTCTAGGAACCGAAAAGCCTGTATTTATGTAACAAGCGTCCTATTAAACTCTTAATTGCAATCTAATATGATAATTAATTTATTGGACAAAAAGTTAAAGTTACTTGAAAAAATTAAATGTTGCATTAATAAAGATTTAGTAAAACGTAACTTTAACACCTTTTTTACATAAGCCCCAACTGATTGAGTTTTCTAGCTAGACTGGATAGCCAGAGCTAAGTGCCCAATGGATGTGAAAAGTCCTCTTACAGACTTGTATAACAAATTTGTATTTGATTTTCCTAATATTCAGCGTTAATTAAAATACAGAAGTTAAGAAAAAAAAGAAGATAGTTTCAAATTGAAAAATAAATGCATGGTTCTTTAAATTTTTTAAATTGGTAATATTTAAATATTTAAACATGTTTTGTTTAGAGATCTTCAAAATAAGATTTAATCTTAATATTCTTGTTAGTAGGAAATTTATAATGTAATCTTCCATTGCTTGGTTTATATGATATCATACTCCTGAGGATTTTATTAGTTCGTTAGGATCAGCTGACCACCCCCTCCTCGAGCAATATCTAGCTTAGCTAGTAATCCCATCTCGTTTGAAGATTATAATCAACGGGTTCCAGTGTATCGTAAATAAGTGCTAGTGCATCATAATGCATGTATATGCTGTAATATGGATTTTTTTTTTAAAAAAATAGCATATTTAATTATAAATTTCGGTGGAATAACACAATTGAAATTAAAAAAAAGTTAAATAACATAAAGAAATGTGATCGTTCAAAATAACGACATAAAAAATATTCAATGAAAAGGAAAAAATAAGAAAAAAGATGTTAAAAACTTATCGAAGTCTTAATTACGACACCTCCAATATAATAAAAAAAATCTCATGAAAATAATAATATTAAATAAAGTTACTAATAATGATTTTAGTGAATCATAATTGCTGTTTAAAGAGAAAGGATAACTCACTTGTTTTTGAAAACAAGTGTGCTCACTTGAGTTATCATTAATAATTTTTATTGGTGTTATTAAATTTGTCTTATCAAGATCTTTTCAATTATATCAATAATATGTAATTAGAATTTTGATGCGTTTTCAGAGTTTTTTTTTCTTCTTCATTTGTCTCACTACTTTCTCCTTTCTCCTCTCTAATTCATATTTAACATTCTTTATTAGATGTTTTTATTTTGAATAATGGTAAGTTATAAAATTTGTGTTTTCTAATGCTATGCTATTTCACCAATTTGTTTTTCATCTGTATTATTCAATCGTTTTTTTTATATATAAAAAACACGCTAAAAACCAAAAACAGCCCGTGTAATATGTGTCTATATTCTGATATGTACTTGTATTTTTTTAGATTAACATGGGTGTCCGGGCCAGCTTGCGCGCACCACGACTAATCCCACGGGCCCTGAAGTTAACGACCATGTAAGCCTCCAGTGGCCATCATATGAGCAACTAAGGATTCGAACCTGAGATTACAGAGGGAGCAAACCCCTTAGTCTCAAGTCTTTACCACTTGATCACCACCTAGATGGTTTATGTACTTGTATTTTAACAAGCTTGGATTTGTGTTTTGTAGGGTAATATTTGTAACGTCTGCTTGTAAATAGTTGCACAATGGCACCTGGTGTAAATCAGGTCCCTCCTCCTTCGACACAAGGATCCTTCATTATTGATTGATTGAGCGCAAGCTTTACCGAAATAATAAAAAGGCCTATTGTTTTTCCGCTACTGAATCAATAAACTTAAGTTCATACAATCATGCCATTGTTTGTAATTTTAGTTGGAAAGTGGTTGTTGGTAATAGGACATAGAACATAAAGTTCTGGCAG
This sequence comes from Populus euphratica, assembly GCF_000495115.2. Lineage (NCBI taxonomy): Eukaryota > Viridiplantae > Streptophyta > Magnoliopsida > Malpighiales > Salicaceae > Populus > Populus euphratica. Next base: position 247 of record NW_011499974.1, on the reverse strand, counting down.
TGACATTGCCCTGCAACCTGCTTCGTTGTTAATCCAGACAAGCGTCCTCAGCCTGGGAAAGTATTTGCAACATTGTCTTCAGCATCCTAGTTGTTGTTCAATATTGAGAATAAAGTTACCATCCATATATATATATATATATATATTCCTTGCTTCAAAACACCAAATCCTAGTAGTTAGGCTAACCTGCAGCCTCTTATTCGATAAGATCTTTGCTTCAAAACACCAACACCAAATCCTAGTAGTT
>NW_011508979.1:0-592 GCF_000495115.2 Populus euphratica | reverse complement strand
TTGTTTGTACACAACCCAACAAGCTACTTTTGGGCTTTAACAACAAAAGAGTGCACCATGACTTCATCAACCTCATCATATAAATGATGTTATGTTATGTGATTAGTAGTCTTTGAAGATATAAGTAACCTTTACAGTTTAGGAGTTATTGAAAAGTATCTCAGTTTTTTATATGCAATAAGAATCTTTCCTTTATCAGTATTGATTTCTACTGAACATGCTGACATGCTTTACACTCTATAAAATTTATGTATTCACTATAGTATAAAATGCAAAAGTTTAGACATATTAATTTTTTAGTATCCTGGACTATGAGGTTTCATCATGGATTTTATAGTATAGAAATTCTTTTTCAAGTAACATGTTTTTTTTCCTCATTTAGTGATGTTATCATAATTTTATGTACTAAATCTATAATTTGATTTGATGGTAAACACCATGCAATGATTAGAAATTTGTTGTGAGTTACACACTTATCCCAATAATGGTCCATCTAAATTTTTTAAAAGTTCAAAAAACCTCATTGCATTTATATACGATTCTTCATCTAAAAAAATGTTACATAAACCTTCACTTAAAAAATCATGATACA
>NW_011509057.1:0-574 GCF_000495115.2 Populus euphratica | reverse complement strand
TCTCCCCTGTTTTTCTTCTTTTTTTGCCGCCTCTCTCTCTCTCTTCTTTCTCCTTCTCAGTTGTGCCTTCCGCCACCACCACCACTATCACTGTCGACTAGACAACCATCCTCTCCACCATAGGAAGCCTACATGCCACTAAGCAGCCACCGTAACTCTTTCCTCTCTTCTCCTTCCAACTTTTCTCCCTCCTCTGTGACATTTTCTTCTTCCTCCCACATCTGACTTCGGCCATTGTCACCTCAGCCGAAGCCTCCTGAGCCACTAAGCAGCCACCGAGCAGACATCCCCAGCACAACCAAAGACCCTCACCACCTCAAGTGGTTCTCCTCGTTGTATCATCTCCTTCTTATTCGTCGAGGCTGCTGCATGCAGAATCCATTTCTGCATGCAGCGGCATGATAATTAACATGCCTTTGGGCCGGGCCAATTTTGGCCCCGCTCAAATGGTTAGGCTGATCTGGCTCGGCCCTTTTTAAAAAAAACAAAAACAAAAAAAATCCAAAAAAATTTAAAAAATCCTTCAAAAAAAATTTATGATTTTTCTCGCATATTTTTCTACCACTTTTGTATA
>NW_011508977.1:0-592 GCF_000495115.2 Populus euphratica | reverse complement strand
AGTTTTATTTGTTTTCAATTTAAGAATATTCTTTTAATTTAATACTCATTTTTTTGATTTTATTTTTTAGGCCTTTTATTAAATTATTTTTTCTTTTCAATTTCACACATCAATTGAAAATTTATTTGTATTTTTTATTTTTATTTTGATTTTTATTTATTTTATTACTTTTTTCTTTTATTAAATTGAATTTTTTTTTCTATCTCACCCTTCAATAAAAAATAAAATTTATTTTGTGTTTTAATTTTTATCCTTATTAGTTTAATTTTTGTTTTTTAATCCTTTTATATAATTAAAATTCCTTTTTGGAATTGGATTTCATGAACTTTTCAAATAGGATATTTATGGTTTAATGATCTGGGCTACAGATTTAAAAAATCAATATATATTGATATTTATTTTTTTTATTTTTAATAGGTTTTGTGATTTTTTTTATTCGATTATTTTAATTTTGTGACCTAGACTGTAGGTTTATATGGATGATCCAGGTTGGCTCGATATTGATTATCAAGCTTATAAATTTATCATGCTAATTTAGATTGACTCAAATATATTGTTTTAGGTCTCTTTTTTTTTTTTTTTACCAAATCTT
>NW_011508975.1:0-592 GCF_000495115.2 Populus euphratica | reverse complement strand
TTCAGTTTGTAATTAAATTTTTAATTAGATCTTATTGAAGCAACATGATCAACCCGTCAAATCGTTCTTGAATTTTAACTTTTTATTTTTTTAAACCTAACTTGATTTTAGCTCTGAATCTGCTAGGTACAAGCAAACTTATCAAATCAGATTGAATTTCAAATAATTTCATTTATTTATTTTCATGCCATAAATTCATTAGATTAATTGTTTTTGCAAAAAGAAATGTTAAAAAAAAGACCGAATGAAGATTTTCTATCTGTCTTTTTAGTGTTAAAAAATACTTAATATATTTTTAAGGTTATGAATATTAAATTAACATAGACAACTAATTTAATAGCCTAATAAAACTTGATCATTTGCATTCAAGGTACTATTATAATAATCAATGATTAAGAATATTTTGTAAATCACAAATGCTATATTGATTAATGTTATTTTCTGGATCTTATGATCTATTTTAAATTATCACATGTAAAATTAATTTCAAACTATGCATGTTGGATTATAAATAATTAATAAATAAAAAATTATTGTCCATTGTAAATCATATGAAGCAAGGAAGTTTTTTTTAAAAAAAAACTTCTAGATT
>NW_011508978.1:0-592 GCF_000495115.2 Populus euphratica | reverse complement strand
ACCCAATTATCCTCGCTTCACTTTAAGAATAAGGTTTTTTTAATGAAAAGAGAAAAAGGTATAATACGGCTACTCTTATTGTTAATTTTAGGTTATGATCATAGCTTTGATTGAGAAAATGAAAGGGAGCAAAAAAAAAAAGAGATTTTAGAAAGATGAGAAGTCTTTATGTAAGATATCTTAGTTTTTCATCAAATGATATATGAGTTTTGAAGATAGGATAATGATGCACGATAAAGGAAGATGATACATCCAATTTTTATTTTATGTGCAAGAAACAACAACATATGAAGCATAAGGAAATTGGCCCATAACAACCGAAATTAATTTTTCTTTAAGTTAGTTCTTGTTATATATATATACATTCTGGCTATATTGAGGATTAAAAGAAAAAACGTGATTTGAAAACATTAGCATCCCATTTCATAGTTTGATGATATAATATCAGAAAGCATAAAGCAAAGACGTGATTTAGTGCTTATGCCTATTATGCCAAACCATGATTCTTGTTCTTGATATTTTGAACCCTATACTAAAACGTGGTGAGTTTTGTTCAATGCATTGACTTTTCACTTTCGTGCACGCTCCCAAT
>NW_011508976.1:0-592 GCF_000495115.2 Populus euphratica | reverse complement strand
CAAGCAAGTAGAATAACACTAATGAATATAAACTGAATGAACAACACAACAGATTACAGAAACAAGTTCCAACCTTTTCATTAACTCAATTAAAGGACTACATAAAATCCTTCTTGTGTGCTATGCTCATTCACTTTCGCCATGCTAAAAATTTACCAGCCTATCTAATTACAAGATAATGAAAATTACAAGTATAAACTGTCTCTAACTTCTTGCACAATTGGAGCACTCATTATCTCATGTTCTGGCCATTTTCTTCCCCACATAAGAAACTGTCGCAACTGCAGATAACTGCTCCCAAAACTGCTACAACTACATTGACATGTTCTCCCACAAGCCAACTACCCACTGCCAGCACATATATTGTCAACATAACTGCCTCGTATGTCTTGAATCGTCCGCTATCCAAATTATCATCAGCCCCTGTTATCGATTTTATTGACACTACCAAATTCCTCAACGCTGTCAATCTCACCAGTGCTGCCAAATTCTCCATTGTTTCATTGTGTCATCCTAACACTGTTTCGTCAGGCCTTGGACAATTCTTGTCCAAGTTTCAACTCTTGTTAGCATACTACTATTTTAGCTGTTG
>NW_011508971.1:0-593 GCF_000495115.2 Populus euphratica | reverse complement strand
ATTTACAGGAAGTGGACTTTACTAAAAAATTAATTTATGATCAATTTCCAACCACTTCCAATGAAATTGAGATTGATGAATCTGATGATTTGCAAATGATTTATTTTCAGGAAGAATCAAAGACAAGTAATTGGAGGCCGCAAATTGAGGAATTGTCAACACGATCAATTAAGTCCATACTTTCAAGTGTTCAACCACCTAAACCTGATTTGAAGTCGTTGCCATCTAATCTCAAATACTCATTTTTGGGAGAAAATGAAACTTTTCTGGTAATAAGTGATTGTGCATCAAAAGTGTCATTAAGTCTCTTATTTTACATATGTATTTATTCTTTTTATTTGTTTTTTTATAATAATTGATGTGCTTTTTAGTAATGAAGTTTCTTTTAATTTTCGATAGGCTTTTGGAGCTTAAATAAATTAATTCAGAAAATTCAACATCAGAATTCAGAACAAAGAATTGAAGAGACATTTAGTTAAAGATTGAAGCAAATCTTGGTTCAAATAAGTGCTCCAAATTTGCCCAAAAAATCAATTCTATTCCAATTCTAGAAAAGAATATTATATGATCTATTTTAAGCCCAAACTTGCCTT
>NW_011508974.1:0-593 GCF_000495115.2 Populus euphratica | reverse complement strand
TGGCATGACCCTGGACCAGGGAAACAACTGCAACCACAACTTAGAATAGAGCAAGGAATTTTCTTCCCATTGATAATCTACGCTTTCTATTTATTTTATTATAACATCAATAAGACACTGGAGTTTTGACAAGTGTGCCTCTCTGACTGCTGCAGAAAGCTGACAAGACTATAAATTGCATACCGCTGCCCCAATTATTTCCCTCAGCTCATTTTCTTCAGCACCTTTACGAAGGGGATCTCTTAGGCTAACCTGCAAAGACAAAGCAATGTAAGGAATCATAAGAAAATATTGTAATATCTACAAGACAGGACAAGGCTAAAGGATTTGGAACCAAAAAGTGCCATCAAACAATATACGGGACATTCCCAGGTACTTTCAGCCAATAATACAGACCCAGATATAGTACAAAAAATAACTCGGAGAGAGAGAGTGACGCACTGCAAGATATCAAATTCACTATCAAAATCTTAGTTTGATCATGTGTAGAGCATACATGTCAAATGTTGTTTGAAAGGATTCCATCTTGCCTTGGGTAATACTCGGGTCTTAGGTTTTGACTAGTTTCTGAACCCACTAGAACATTGCATGAG
>NW_011508970.1:0-593 GCF_000495115.2 Populus euphratica | reverse complement strand
TATGTACAAATTTATCTAAACACTCATGTTAATAAATAAATAAATAAAAAAAATAATCATTACTTACACATATTATACCATATATTAAAATGTGTGGGATATTCATTATAGATGTCCAACATTATTCACATACATACAAATATTGTGGATGACCTTGTTTATTCTTGACAATTTATTTTCATCCTCAAAGTTTTATTTTTAACTATTTAAACCTAATTTAAAATCAATTGCTTTTGATTTTCTAGTCAATGGTAGAATTGAAAAAAATAAAGATCAAAATGAAAAAGTCGTCAAACATGAGTAGAATGCCAAAAGTTTTGAAAAGAATACACTTTGGTACTCTAACTTTCAAAATAACATGAATTATATGATTTCGATGCCACAATTTTTTTTAAATTTAATTTTGGTACAAACATTTATTTTTGTTATTTTTTAGTTCCAAATTGAGAGATGAGAGAGAGAGAAGTAGCTAAATTCTGATGGTAGAGAATAAAAAAGTCATTGACATCAATTTAGGCCACCAAAATGATCAATTTTTATATTAAATAATTTTATTTGATGAGGATATTTTATATTAGGTATTTTTCTATTTT
>NW_011509228.1:0-543 GCF_000495115.2 Populus euphratica | reverse complement strand
TGCATTGCCGTGCTTTATTTAAAAAAATATCTCTTAGAGGTTAGCTCTCGTTAAGCGAATAAGGAAGGTAGTGCTAACTTTATTCGCTACATGAGAGCAAGTAAGCAGGTAGTGCTTTCGCGTGGGGATGGTGTGCATGTCTGTCTTTGGCGAGAATCCGATTTTCAACATTAGCACAAGAGCAGATAGGATGCAGACGAGTCTCAACAACTGGGGGTCTTACCTGCTCCTCGAACAAGTGAATCAGAAAAGGAAGAATACGCTCTTATCGCAATCAGAATCTGCAGCTATTGACTCAGCTGTGAGGGAGAGAATACAGAGAATACGCCCAGAAGGTAGTGAGTGCATTGATGCAGAGAAGTTGGAAAATAGTAAGTGTGCCACGAGTGACTCCTTTTGTTGTCAATTGATTGGACCCTGTCTCCTCCCAGGAAGGATCAGATACAGATTATCTCGTCTTGGGGGTTTGGGCATAGGGAAAAGGCCTAACTTCCTTTCTTGTTCCCAATCCCTTTCAGGTTTGAGGGAAGAAGACGGTGCTAT
>NW_011500784.1:74744-89274 GCF_000495115.2 Populus euphratica | reverse complement strand
AATAAAAATTTAGATAAGTTTGGTTTCGTAGCCTCCCTAACCTAAGCAACTAAGCCCGAAGGGGTGTTTTAACACTTAATACCCTAAAGTCAACTGACTTGAGAGCTATTGACCCAATGCTTGTTACATGGTGATTGTGCATCAAAAGTGTCATTAAGTCTCTTATTTTACATATGTATTTATTGTTTTTATTTGGTTGTTTTTATAATAATTAATGTGCTTTTTAGTAATGAAGTTTCTTTTAATATCTCAACAGGTTTTTGGAGTTTAAATGAGTTAATTCAGAAAAATTCAACGTCGAAATTCAGATAAAAGAATTAAAGAGACATTTAGTTGAAGATTGAAGCAAATCTTGGTTCAAATAAATGCTCTAAATTTGCCCCAAAAATCAATTCTATTTCAATTCTAGACAAGAATATCATATGAACTATTTCAAGCCCAAACTTACCTTATGTTGTTTGCAAACTTTAACCATTAAACACTCAAGGTTTCAATGTCAATCTTAGCCCAAATAATAGGTACATTTGTATCCTTATTTGATGCTTAAATTTAGGACCAAATCAACCTTCAAATTAGTCCAAGCACAATCCATGATCTTACATATCCACACAACAAATAACAATTGATTTATTTTGGGTAATCCATTTATCTAAGAAGGCAAGCACATGGATGGAAAGCTGGAGGGGACATTGTTACATTATTTTGGGTCAAAACGAAGAAAGAGACAGCTCATAAATGAGGAAGAAAAACGTGCACCAAAATGGCTGCAAAACTGGCCTGATTTGATTTTTCAGAACACCTTTCGGTGTTTTGCCCATAACTTTTGACTCAGGTGTCCAAATGTCTGTTCTTTAATTATCTACAAAGGTGACAAAATTTCCTATAAATATGTCTTTAATAGACATCTCGCGAAAAGGCTTCTAGGAGGGTCTAAATTGTTGTCCAAAGTTAGCATCAGATTTGTGTCCGAATTTTTACTGAAACTGTGTTATGTTCTTCTTTATAGATTTCGGTTCTTTAGCTTGTAAAACTTATCATTTCAATTTAATTCAAGTTATTTCATGTTTATTAAAATGTTCTTATACATAATCATGGTTGGCTAATCTCTTTCTTGGATCCAAATCAAGGATGATGGTGGTTGAGGTGAGTTCTTTAAGATATGAATGAATCTTAATGTTTATCTTCTCATTTTCTTCATGAATGTTTTTTTTTATTGCAAGGAAATTTTAGAAATCATTTAGGTAATGTTATAATCTTGAATTTTTATACACAAACTTTAGTTTTGGTATAGAGATTGCTTGATTCAATGTTTTACTTAATATGAAAGTACTTGTTCATTCTTAAGCAATAATCAAACTTCATCTTTTTAAACTTCATTGTAATATCTTCCTATCTAATATCACCATCGTTGATTTTAAGTTGAGCTATCTTATATATCTTGAAGGAATCACCAATACATCACCATTAAAATTGATTTGGACCAAGACTTACTTTTTCTTGTCATTTAAAATCTATTTACACATTTTCATCTTTGAAAACAAATCCATCAATTTTTTTCAACCAAGTTATTGTTAATTTAATTTCTCTTGAGTTTTTTTTTTGTTGCCTAGCTTATTTTCCAAATCTAGCTCTCTGTGGATATGATCTCGATCTTACTGAGTTAATTGCTACATCGCACACTCATGCACTTGCGAGTTAAAACAAGCTGATCATAAAAAGCGGTCAAGCAATTTTGGCGCCGTTGTCGGGGAGCTAGCAAGCAAAGGTAACAAATTTATATTTGATTATTGGAAAACAAAAAAAATACATATAAATAAAAAATCAAATGGCTGGTTTTATCGCTTAAAAAAAAAATTGATCTCAACTTTTCAGATATTGGACTATGGATTGGACTATTAATTGTTAGATCTTGGTTGGTTCAACCATTTTTCTTTTATTGTCTATTCTAATTAGTTTCTAATATTTTTCTTATTTAATTCATTTTATTTTATTTTGTTGATATTTTTTCTTATATCTATTGTCTAAAGTGCTTGGCCGGTATTACCGCCTTTTTATTCAAGTTTGTTATAATTATCTTTTAATGTTTATTATTGTTATTTTTTTCATATTTATTATCTAAAGTGTTTGGCCGGTATTATCGCCTTTTGTTTATTTCATTTTATTTTGTTGATTTATTATGATTATTTTTCTTATATTTATTGTTTGAAGTACTTGGCTGGTATTACCGCCTCTTTATTCATGCTTGTTATAATTATTTTTTAATGTTTATTATTATTAATATTGCTTATTAGTTGGAGTGTGAATTTTCTAATTTGTTATATTTTTATTTTTGAGCTATTACTTTATCTTTTACATTTCATTTACTTTTATTTGCAATCTTCTTTTTCTTTTTCCTTTCTTTTCATATTCATATAATTGTTATATTATTTTTTTTTTCATCATGGCTAATGTTGAAGATGTAGAGGGTGAAAGGAGTGTTTAAGGTAATGGACCTCCACAGTTCAATGATCAACCTAATTTTCAAACTCTTAGAGAGTATCTTCACCCAGCTAGACAAAGTACACCTTCGTATATTATCTTGCCTCTTAACCAACAAGCTTTCAATTTGAAACCGGGCATGATTCAACTTCTTCCCACATTTCACGGTATGGATTCTGAAAATCCATACATACATATTAAAGATTTTGAAGAGGTATGCAATACTTATATTGATAGAACATGCACCGAGGAAACCATTCGGCTTAAATTGTTCCCATTCTCTCTAAAGGATAAAGCCAAGCTTTGGCTAAACTCCTTGCGTCCTAGGTCTATAGGTACATGGAGAGAAATGCAAGCTGAATTTTTTTAAAAATACTTCCCTATTTATAGGACGGTAGCTTTACAATGTCAAATGATGAATTTTTCTTATAGTCCAAATGAGTCATTTCACCAAACTTAGGAAAGGTTCAAAGACTTGTTAAATTCATGCCCCCACCATGGTTTTGAGATGTGAAGGTTAGTGAGCTTCTTCTATGACTCTTTTACTGCAGATTTTAAAAAGCTAGTGTCAACCATGTGTAATGGTGAGTTTTATGACAAAGAACTAAGTGAGGCCTTTGATTTTTTTTATCAATTGGCTGAAAACACAAAGCAATGGGAAACTTCTCTCCTAGTTCATGTGGAGTCTAGAAACACCATTTCTCATTCAAGTGGGAAGTTTCAATTGAAAGAGACTGATGACCTCAATGCTAGATTAGCCTCATTGGCTAGGAAAGTAGAGTCTATTGAGATTAAAAAAGTGCATGCCATGAGTGAACAACAAGAGAAATGTTGTGTTGTTTGTGCGAGCAAAGGGCATAAGATAACTGAGTGCCCTACCATTCCAGCCTTCAAAGAAGTGCTATATGGCCAAATTTTTTATTCAAGTAACGTTAGAAAGCCATTTCCAAACCAAGTAGGCAATCCCTACTCTAAAACTTATAATCTTGGATGGAGGAACCACCTAAATTTTAGATGGAGAAATGAGGACTTTTTAGTACCTCAAACATTTCAACCTCCACCCCAACTATTTCATGTTCCCACACATAACACATACCAACCACCTCATAAGAGATCCCTAAAGGATACTCTTCAACAATTCATGCAAACGCAAGGAGGAATCAACAACCAAGCTTACAAATTTTAAGACCAGACTAATAGGACCTTAGATGACATTCGAAGTCAACTAACTAAGTTGACTCAATCACTAAGCATTTAAGAGAAGGTATAGATGAGTGAATCCTCACCTAGTGAACCTTCAAACCATGAATAAGTCCAAGCCATCACTACCCTTATAAGTGGAAAGATTGTTGACAAAGGTATAGGTTTTAGGATTCCTAAAGGTATTGTGGAGGAGAAATCTAGGGAAATTGAAGAGGGAATCAAAATACAAGTGACAAATGAGAGTTTGAGTGACAAAGAAGGCGAGATAAATGAGAAAGAGATGAGTGAGAAAGGAGATGATTCAAGAAAAATTAAAGTCAAAGTGAGTGATTTAGAATTTGTTCCTAGAGCATCATTTCCAAAAAGATTAGGGAACCTAAACATGATCTTATGAACTTAGAAATCTATGAATTGTTCAAACAAGTGAAAGTCAATATTCCACTCATTGATGCAATTAAACAAGTTCCATCTTATGCAAAGTTTCTTAAGGATTTATGCATAGTCAAAAGGAGATTGAATGTGAAAGAAAGAGCCTTTCTAACTGAACATGCTAGTGCCATCATCCCGTTTAAGACCCCTCCCAAATATAAAGATCCTGGTTGTCCTACCATTTCATGTATTATTGGAAGTCATAAGATAGATCAAGCTTTGTTGGATTTAGGAGCAAGTGTGAATTTAATACCCTATACTGTTTACGAACAATTAGGTTTAGGAGAAATCAAGCCTACTCGAATCACCCTTCAATTAACTGATAGGTCAATCAAGATTCCTAGGGGTATCGTTGAGGATGTGTTGGTCCAAGTAGATAAATTCTACTTTCCTGTTGATTTTGTAGTGTTAGACCTATTCAAGGTTCTAATACTCCCATCCCAGTCATCTTAGGGAGACCTTTCCTAGCTACATCCAATGCCTTAATTAACTGTAGGAATGGGGTGATGAAATTGTCTTTTAGGAATATGACTGTGGAGATGAACATATTCAATATCTCTAAATAAATTGGCGAACATGAGAACATTAGAGAGGTAGATTTGATCCAAACAGTTTGTCAAGAACACTTTGAGAGAGTGTGGATCAAGGATCCAATGGGGAGAACTTTAATTCATGATGAATGATTTTGTTCTTTGGAATGTGTTGATGAGGAAGTAAGAGAATTCGAGACTTATCTAAATCCAATGCCTATTATGTCAATAGGTCAATGGACCCCATCATTTGAGCCTTTGATTTCACCCTAAGTGAAAGTTGAGGCATCTCTTGTCCAGCCTTATAAACCAGAAAGGAAGCCTTTACCGAGTGATCTTAAGTATGCATTTCTAGGGGAAGATGAATCATATCTTATTGTGATCTCATCAAAACTTAGCATAGAACAAGAAGAAAAACTTTTGAGAGTGGTGAGAAAACACAAGAAAGCAATTGGGTGGACAATTACTGACTTGAAAGGAATTAGCCCTCTTTTATGTACACATAGAATCTATCTTGAAGAAGAGGCTAAATCTATTAGGCAAATGCAAAGATGATTGAACCCAAATATGAAGGAAGTAGTGAGAGGTGAAGTGCTTAAGCTACTTGATGCAGGTATCATTTACCCTATTGCAAACTTAAAATGGGTTAGTCCAACCCAAGTTGTCCCTAAAACATCTGGAATTACGGTGGTGAAGAATGAAAATAATGAGCTAGTACTAACTAGAATCCAAACTGGATGGCGTATGTGCATTGATTATCGTAAGTTGAACATGGTGACTAGGAAGGACCATTTTGCGCTTCCATTTTTAGACCAAGTGCTTGAAAGAGTAGCTGGAAGAGCTTTATATTGTTTTCTTGATGGATACTCAAGTTATAACCAAATTGAGATTTCTTTAGAAGACCAAGAAAAAACCACTTTCACTTGTCCTTTTGGTACCTATGCTTATAGAAGAATGCCTTTTGGCTTGTGTAATGCACCAACCACTTTTCAAAGGTGTATGATGAGTATCTTTAGTGACATGGTGGAAAATTTTTTGGAAGTTTTCATGGATGATTTTTCAGTTTATGGGGATTCTTATGAGTTGTGTCTAATGCATTTAGAAAAAGTTCTTGAAAGGTGTAAAGAGAGCAATCTTGTACTTAAATAGGAGAAGTGTCATTTTATGGTGACACATGGCATTGTTTTAGGTCACATTGTCTCTTCAAAAGGGATAGAGGTAGATAAGTGACACGACTAAAAGATTGATGTCTTCTCCTAAGTGCAGGAGTGTCGAAGTAATAAATAACCCGGTAAGACCGGGGTCGAACAACAGGGAGGTTAATTGTATAAATTATAAACAACAATTATAAACAACAATAATAGCAATAGCAACAACAACAACAACAACAACAACAATACTAATAATAGTAGTAGTAGTAATAATAATAATGATAATAATAATAATAATAAAGAAAGAGAAGAAGAAGATGATGATGAGAAATTGGAGATGGAATATTAATGTAAGGATTAAACGATGAAATAACAAATGTCAAGGTTAGAGGATCCACTAATGGTATGTCAAACAAGTATAGTATAAACTCTTATTATTTAATTGGAAACCACACACAAAGGAGGTTCTAATCAGATTATAGATTGTTAACATGATTACATTAGTCATCTTATTCGATTAATGCTAATACTTGTAAATCTCGTCAAGCATTCATGATTATAACTTATGTTAACAACAAATCAAGTTCCTTTCATAGCTCAGGTGTCGGTTATACCATACATTATGGGCTATGAAAGTGCCAAGCATTTGTTGTACCAAGTGTTATACAACATAAATCAAGATTAGTCATTTAACAAGCAAAGTATTAAAGAGTGAACAAGATAACAAATATAAAACATATTAGTATCAAACATTAAAGTCCATATTAAGTTTAGACTATACTTATTCTTACACCATTAGTGTAACCTTTTCACCTTGACATAATAAACTTAGCTAGACATAATGAAAGAAAGAAAAATAAATAAACAAAATAAGAACATAAATAAGATAAGAGTTAACAAAGCAAAGGAAAGGAATTGAAAGGCATAAACTTGACATTAAGGAAAGCAAAGCATAAACATTACAAAAAATACAAAGAGAGAAAGCAAGAGCATGATCTTGATCTGGACATCAAGATGCCTAAATGCATGGCAAATGCCTCCTTTTATAGGCCAAAATTGGGAACTATTGATTTGATGACTAATTAATGAGTGGGTGGCCAACTCTTGACTTGGTGAGAATCCTTATCTTCTCTTGTCTGCCCAAAACGTCATTGATAACATCAAAATTGGAGCCACGTGAAAACATGAAAGTTATAAACAACTGTCTCAGCTTTCTTGTTTAAAAATTCAGCTCATTCGGACTTCTAGAACTCTAGATATGGCCAAAATACTAAACAGTGGTCGGGCTAGAGGATAGATTCGGGATTCTTTGTTGTTGTAACAATTTGGACTTGAAAATGGCCTTTTTAGATCTTGGGCTCCATATGAAAGTTGTAGGCCTATGTCTTACCTTTCCATCCATATAAAGTAAACCTAAATGTGAGATCTATAGCTTCATATATGACCCAATTACCGAATAGTATTCCGGTATGGACTACACCGACATCTTTTTTCTAAGTTTGGTCATCTCTTTGCCCTTGCAATTTTAGTTCTTAAAGTCATCAATCAATCCTTTCATTTATGTGATAGGCCTACATTTAAAATGAACATTTACCACAAATTAAAGGTATCTTATATTATTAGATATATTATTATAAAACATGCTTTAGTTAAGGAGTTATTGATACTTCAAGTGCAAAATGATGATATAAAACCTTGATAAAAATACACTTTTAAGTACTAATTAATAAGTCAAAAGTGGAAGTCATTCAAAAATTACCTACCCCTAGTACTGTGAAAGATGTGAGATCTTTTTTAGGATATGCTGGTTTTTATGGAAGATTCATTCATTCTTTTAGTACCATTGTCAAACCATTATGTAACTTATCACAAGATGTCCAATTTGATTGGACATCAAAATGTCAAGAAGCTTTTGAAAAGCTTAAAGGGTTGTTGACAACTGCACCAATCATGCAAACTCCTGATTGATCTTTACCATTTGAAGTGATGTGTGATGCTAGTGATTTTGCTGTAGGGGCTATTTTAGGGCAAATAAAAGATAAGAAGCCTCATGTCATTTATTATGCTAGCAAGACTTTAAATGATGCTCAATTGAATTACACTACAACTGAAAAAGAACTCTTAGCTGTGGTCTTTGCATTAGACAAGTTTAGGTCTTATTTTGTTGGATCTCTTGTTATTGTTTTCACTGATCATGCAGCATTGAAATATTTGCTCACAAAACAAGATGTCAAACCATGTTTGATTCGATGGATCCTCCTACTCTAAAAGTTTAACCTTGAAATTCGAGATAAAAAAGGAGTAGAGAATGTAGTGGCTGATCATTTGTCTCGTCTTTCAAGCTATGAGACTATAATTAATGAATCTCCAATAAATGAACTCTTTTCTGATGAAAATTTATTTTGTGTAGGTACTGTCTCCTACATTGGTTCTCCATGGTATGCTGACATAGCAAATTACCTAGCCACAAGTCAGATTCCTTCTCATTGGTCTAAACTTGAAAAACAAAAATTCTAATGCAATGTGCGTACCTTTTTTTGGGATAACCCCTACCTATTTAAATACTGTCCTAACCAAATTATTAGGTGGTGCATCCCTGATCATGAAATTCCAAGTGTCATTAATTTTTGTCATGCATTAGCCTGTGGTGGGTATTTCTCTTCCAAGAAAACCATTATAAAAATCTTATAGTGTGGTTTTTATTGGCCTACCATGTTTAAAGATGTTCATGCCTTCTATGTTGCATGTGACCAATGCCAACAACTAGGTAGCCTCACTAGGTGTAACATGATGCCCCTTAACCCCATCCTTGTTTTGGAAATATTTGATTGTTAGGGGATTGATTTCATGGGACCTTTTCCAAGTTTATTTGGTTACCAATTCATCCTTGTAGCTGTTGATTATGTGTCTAAATGGGTGGAGGCCATTGCATCTCGAACTAATGACCATCGAGTTGTGGTCAAATTCTTGAAAGAAAATATTTTCTCTCGTTTTGGCATGCCTCGGGCTATGATTAGTGATGGGGGAAAACATTTTTGTAACAAGCCCGTTGGGATTTTGATGAGAAAATATGATGTAATTCACAAGGTCAGTATCCCCTATCACCCACAAACTAGTGGCTAAGCTGAGTTGGCAAATAGAAAGATCAAGAACATTTTAGAAAAAATAGTCAATTGACATACTATTAGTGGATCCTCTAACCTTGATATTTGTTGTTATTATTGTTTAACTCTTACATTGATCTTCTATCTCAAAGTTCTCATCAACTTCTTCTTCTTTTTCTTCTTCTTCTTCTTCTTTATTACTACTACTACTATTAGTATTGTTGGTGTTGTTATTACTATTGTTGTCATTTATAATTGTTGTTTATAATTTATATAATTAACCTCTTCGTGGTTCGACTACAGTCTTGTCGGATTATTTATTACTTTGATATTTCTGCACTTGAGAGAAGACATCAAAACCCCAAGTCCACGCCCAACCCCAAGTTGGGACGCATCCATGTCCACCCCCAAGTTGGGTCTGGACTCATCCACGACCACACCGAGGTTGGATCTGGACACAATCATGCCTATACCCCAAGTTGGGTCTTGACGCCTCAACTTCCAACTATAAATTAGGTCTGAACACGTTCATGCCCAACCACATATGTGTTAATATAATAGTATATTTTATAAATATTATTTTTTCTTTTATAATTCAAAGTGTTTATATCAAAAATAGTATTATTTATGTTATAGATATTATTATTTTTATTATAACTCAAAGTGTTGATATAAAAAATATAATGATCTGTCTTATAATTATCTTGAAATTCTTACTATAATATTTGTTATAAATATTATTATTTTTATTTTAATTAATAGTATGGATATTAAAAATATTATCATTTGTGTTATAAATATTATTATTTTTATTATAATTAATAATATTAATAAAATAATTAATAAATTTGAAAAAATATTATTATTAATATTAAAAAATATTATTTTTTATATTATAAATTTTTAAAGTTATTTTTTTATGAAAATAAAAAGTGAGCTCGCCGTTTAGCGCGAGCTTCCAATTAGTCTAATCTAAAAAAGGATTGCTAATTGATAAGAGAAGAAGACGTATGTTGCTTTTTAACTCAAAACAATTATGGTTGTTTACTTAAAAAAGAATAGATAAGTTTGAAATTAAGAATGTTTTTACAAAAAAATTTAGAAATAAAAAATAATATACATTATCTGTGGAGACTTATCTTCCATATTGTTTATGTTTTAAATTGATAAAAATTTACTTTAAAATTATTTTAAAGATAAATTTATTTTTATGTTTGTTTCTTTAACAAAACATGTTTCTATAATATATATTTTTTTATCTGAGGATACTAGCTAAACACATTTCAAGAGACATCAACACTTCAACTACTTCCCTGTATTTACCTCCCTTAGAATTCTCACATACCAAATCATTAAAAAAACAACTATGATGGTTTTTTTAGACACAATATCAATATCAGTGTTAGCACTAAAATATCTTTGATGTTTTTAGAAACATTTTAGACTTCAGAGAAATTAAAAGGACAAACTACTATAGCCCAATAAAAAACTTGAAAATAGGTACCTTATTAAGAACAAAGCCTCTTCAATGACCTTATATCTAGGAAGATGTTAAAAAGAGTTTCCTTTTAACCCAAATCTTATGATGTGGTTTCCCATATTATTTCCTCTAAAGAGCTTATTCCATGAGGATCCACTTAGTTCATTAAGATGTAACTTGCCCTTATATCACACATTGCCTTATGATAACAATAAGATGCTTGTTATTGGTTATCACATCCAAGTTATCTGATTATGATAATATGAATGTCAAGTGTGTATAATAAATTGTCTTTTATTGACACTTTCCAACATCTACAAATCCTCAATAAATATCTTTATAACGAAACTAAGCATGTAATATTCTTAGTACCCCATGTTCCCATGAAACCAAATGCACTCCTTTAAGTACAAATGCAAGAAGAGAGGAATTTAACAACAAGAATATTTTATGCTACATAAATAAAATGTCTTTCTATAAAATGTTTTAAATGTAAAATATTTTTAATGTTTGGTTTGAAAAAAACAAGTTCAACTACGTTGTCTATAAAGTTTGAATCTTGTCTGTAAAATATTGTACAAAAATAAAAAAATACTTTTAGACATAAACATATATATATATATATATATATTAGATAAAACAAACAAACCATAACTTTTGTATTTTTTTTAATTTTCACATAATTTTTATATAGCCCAACTATGCTTAAATTTGACCCTTTCTCAAAACTTCATATTGCAATCCAAAGGCCAAATTCAAATCAAATCTGAGCTTCTCTTTTATTCAGGCGCATGGCCTATTTTCCTTGGTACTTTCTAAGTCGGCTTATTCACATTTAATGTATGATAACAAAATCAAAAGTCAGAGATAACTCAAATTTTAATTAATCCTTATCTTTCATCACATTTGATACCATGCCAATCCAGTTTTTTTCTTTACTTTTTTGTTTCCTTGTGTCCTTGTTCACATGCAAGCAAAGTATATTCTCGAGCTTTTAAATTCCCTTTTAAGATCTATTAAGAAGTCAAGAAAATCTATTTTTTAACTTTTTACTAATTTTTTTTGTTCAACAGCAAATGAAATTTTCAAGTTAGTTTAAAATGTTACACGCTAAATTTTATTTCATGTTATGTTAAAAAACACATTTTCTCTTTCATTTTATATCAAAAATTTTTACCGAGACAACAAAAATACTTGAACGAAAAAAAGCTAAAATCACATCAAATGATGATACCTTATTTGAAAATGTTATATTTAACAAGGAAACTTAAAAAATAGGGTTTTACTTTGTTTTTATTGTTCATCCTCCCATGAATCATTAGTCGTAACATTGTATAATATGTAAATTTTCTTTCTCAATCCCTTAAATTATTTTTTATTTCAATTTGGTCATCTAGTTTTTGTACTTTTTTTTAAATCATTATTCCTAACACTGTATGATATGCACATTTTCTTTCTCAATCCTCTAAATTATTTTTTTTATTTCAATTTAGTCATCTAATTTTTGTGTTTCTTTCAATTTGGTTCTTGAAAGTTTTTGTTATTGTTATACTAAGTTTTTCTATTCTCTTAGGGTTGTGTATTTTCGCATGCCTAAGATGTTGAGAATTATCTGGGGATTGAATGACATATTGATTTTATATGGAAGCATTTTTTGTTATTTTAAAAAACAAAATTAAAGAAACAAGGATCAAAATTAACATTAATATACAATCGATAATCATCTTTCGTGTTTATTGTTGAAGAGTATGTAAATTTACATTTTAATTTCTTGATTTTAAAATTTTCTTACGTTGGGCCCTTTTTATTTTTTGGATTTTTTGATTTGATCCTAAGCTTTATTTATTTTATATTTTAGCCCTTAGACCTTAAGATAGGAAGAAGGAAAGTCACCAAAAAATTCTTGAGGAGAGAGAAAGCTCTTGAGTGGTCCAATTTTTGTCACCAATAAATTTGATTTTAGTGTATATGGATTCATCTTTGAAAATGAGCTATGTTATAACTCAATTTTGATTCATTGGTTTTTAATTTAATTTACTTTTATAGAGAATGAAATATAAAATTAAAAAATTAAGAATTTATTTTAATGAAAATTGTAATTTATTAACTTGTGCTAAAACTAGAAATTAGAATGTATTTTTGTTCTTCTATCATTATTATCAAGATAATAATAATTATTCACTTTTATATTTAATTATTAATTAAATTAAAATTTTAAAAAATTAATAAATTTATTTAAAATTTTATTTTTATACTCGATAAGACTCCTGTTCTATAAATATATATCTTAATATATGCATACAGATACATTACAAGAACCATAGGGGATATTAAAAAAAAAATAGAAGAAACATTACGAAAAACCAAAAAAAAGAAAGAAAGAATGAAAACAAAAAAAAAAAAACAACAAAAAAAAACCCTAAAGCCTATCATCCCTAGAACTGGCCGCTGACCCTCCCGGACTTTCACCATTTTTGTTCCCTGGTTTCGAATCAACATTTGCCTCCTCTCTCAGCAGCTCCTCTCCCCAGAACAAGGAAAAAACCACTAACCACGCCTCCTCCTTCTCTTCTCCGCTGCGAGATAAAAAGGGGGCACTCCTTCACTGTTCTCTTCCCCTATCTCCGCCGTTTTCCTTCTCCTTCCAATATTAGCCGCGAGCATCAACAGACCCACAAACAGGAGGAACGAAGGAAAGGCACCATAGACGAACGGACAACTCAGGGACAAGTGCACTAAACCAGAAGAGAGAAACAGACGAAAAAGGAACTAACACTAATAAAAAAAAATGAAAGAAAGAAGCGAACAGAGGGGAACCAAAACAACTCAAAGACAGAAGGAGCAAACACCAAAAACACTAAACTCGACAACACTGCCTCCATCTCCTCCACCTGAAAGAAAAAATACCCATTAATCCGAAGAGACCGTTCAACCACCAACAATCGTCTTTCCCAGCCACCGCGAGCATGCACCAGCCAGCAGCAGCAGACGAGCATTAGCAACTGTGAGCAACAATAGCAGCAGCATGCAGCTCCAAGACGACAACACCACCGAGAACAGCAAGAGATTGTCAACCGGGAGCAACACATGACCACCCCACAACTTCATCCGCAGCAACGAGCACCTGCACTAGCCAGGTAAGTTCATCTCTCTCCCTCCATGCAAA
This sequence comes from Populus euphratica, assembly GCF_000495115.2. NCBI lineage: Eukaryota > Viridiplantae > Streptophyta > Magnoliopsida > Malpighiales > Salicaceae > Populus > Populus euphratica. The sequence goes on along the minus strand of NW_011500784.1, from coordinate 75,733 downwards.
ATTTAATTAACGGTTTACTATAGCAAGCGTCTGTTCACGCACGCTGGCGTAAGAAAACCCGTCCGTACATGAGCTGGACCCACCAAAAATAAATATAAATAAATAATTAAAAGTACAAAAAGCTTTTTTCTTAAAACTCAGAAATTACAGATTTATTCACTCACGCATGATTTAGAAATGTGATATTTTTTGGATTGTATAATATTAGAATTGAAAATATTTATAAGTGGATATTTAATGATGTTAGAGTCAAGAATAATATCATTAAAAAAATAAAAAATAAATTTATAATAATTTAAGACAAAACTAGTAATGAAATTTTTTTCAAGCAAGACTTTTAAAAGGTGATAGTATCTTTTTTCGCTTAACTTGTCATATGCTAAAGAATCTTTGTTGACTATTTAAGATTTATAGTGACCATAACACTAGGTGATAACTCCTTAAACTATATCTTTTCCCTTAAAAAAACTAGATTTCAGATATCTATTTTTTTTCATGAAAAAATTGTACTCGCTTGATGCGATATCCGGTGTGTGACAAACTCAATGGAGGTGGCCACCTTTAATTATCTTTAAGAGATCGAAGCTTAGGGAGTTTTTCATTTGATTTGATATTTAATTTTTAGGCTGATTAGAATTTGTTTGTTGATAAAAACAAGATTATAGATGTTCATACAATGTTTTTTCTCATGTTTTAATTTGAAAAAAATGGATGGAATCTAGGTTTCTATGGTCCAAAAATTTGGATCTTGATTTTCAATCATTGGTCCAACCTTCATGTACTAAAAAATATGGCTAATAGACAACATTAAAAAAAAATTAAACCAGATTATGTGACACGACCAAAAAATTAATATTTTCTCTCAAGTGTAGGAGTGTCGAAGTAACAAATAACCCGACAAGACCGGGATCGAATCATAAAGAGATTAACTATATAAATTATATATAATAATACTACAACAACAACAACAACAACAACAACAACAACAA
>NW_011500784.1:73733-74615 GCF_000495115.2 Populus euphratica | reverse complement strand
ATAACAACATAAAAGTTAACTAAGTAAAGGAAAGGAAATGAGAGTCATAATAAGAGATTAATATAAGCAAAACTTAAGCATTACAATTAAGAGAGAGCAAGAGCATGATCTTGATCTTGATCTAAAAACCAAGATGCCTAAATGTATGGTAAATGCCTCTTTTTATATGCCCAAATTAGAAACAATTGATTTGAAAACTAATTGTTGAGTGGGTGGCCAACTCTTGACTTAGTGAAAATCCTTATCTTTTTGTCTGCCAAAAACATCATTACTAACATCAGAATTTGGACAGATTTAAATCATGAAAGTTCTTGTAAATTGTCTCAACTTTCCAAAAAAGATTGAGGTCATTTGAACTTCTAAAACTCAAGATATGGGCTGAACACTGAACAGTGTCTGAGTTGTAGGATAGATTCAGACTTCTCTATTCTTGTTAAGATTTAGACTTCCAAACAACAACATCAAGTCTTACCTTCCCATAAACGTTTTACGTCTATGTCTTAACTTTCCATCCATATAAAAGCATATCCAAATCCAAAATCTACAAATCTAAATATAACCCAATGACCAAACAATATTTTAGTATGGGTTAAACCAGCATCTATGTTCTAAGTTTAGCCTACTCTTTGTCCTTTCAATTTTAGTATTTAAATTTATCAATCAATCCTTTTATTTATGTGATAGACCTGCATTTAAGATGAAGATTTATCATAAATTACAGGTATCTTAAGGTATCAAACTTGTTATCATAAAACATACTTTAGTTAAAAAGTTATTGATACTTCAAGTGCAAAATAATCATATAAAACCTTTATAAAAAATACACTTTTAAGTACTACTTCATGATTATAACTTATGTTAACAACAAATCAAGTTCCTTTC
>NW_011500784.1:71627-72439 GCF_000495115.2 Populus euphratica | reverse complement strand
GGAGAAGACATTAATATTTTCATCATGTCACTATTTTCAAAGCATATCTAGGCACATGACTAACCAAGTGATAGTTATGCATAAGCTCCTAAATTAATAAGATATCATCCGATATTTGCCTACCTGAAGCAAAGGTAATTTGAGTGGGACTAGTGATATTTGGAAAAAAAAACTTACAATGACTTTATATATGCATTTACATATCACGTCACAACATGAGATAGATTTAAAGTCATTCATAATGGTGGTGTTGTCATTTTAGGAACCAAAAAAATTCTAGTACCATTAACACATCTAGGTAGAGTATTGATATCAAAGAAGTACCTCATATCAGCAATGAAGTCTCTACCAACAATGTCCTAATTTCTCTTAAAGAAACAATGATGTATAACTAGTATAAGAGATATTTATCTCTCATTAATGTTATTAGAAGAAAAAGACACTTAAACCCCTTCATTCAAGTAATATGATAAAGTTCAGATATTGTATATATCATCCAAATTACTCAGATACAGGGCTCACACTTTTTCAATTCTTTATTGATACTCTTATTTTACATAATATTTATCATATATAACTAAGAATAAACACTCTTGTTTTTAAGAATTAAATTCTTTTATTTATTATAGTCTCTTATATAAAGTCACTGACTTTATTACCGAAGGATCTCTAAGATAGTATTTGGTATGTTGAATAATATTGATTGGACTGAATAGGACAAGACAAATAATTATCTTGTCTTATTTGCTTTATATGGATGAAAAGCTAAGACAATGGCCTAAAACTTTTATATGAAGGCAAGACTCAGTTTT
>NW_011500784.1:71004-71557 GCF_000495115.2 Populus euphratica | reverse complement strand
CCCATATCTCGAGTTCTAGAAGTCGAAATTATCTTAGTTTTTTTCCTAGAAAGTTGAGACAATTTCCTACAACTTTCATGACAAAGTTGGTTCAAATTCTGATGTTATCAATAATGTTTTATTCAGACAAAAAGATAAGGATTGTCACCAATTCAAGAGTTAGTCATCCACTCAACAATTAGTCAACAAATCAATAGTTCCCAACTTTCATAAGTTTGCCATCCATTTAGGCATCTTGATTTCCAGATCAAGATCATGCTTTTGCTTTTTCTCTTTATATTTTTATAATGTTTAAGTTTTGCTTTCATTAATATCTTGTTTATGCTTTTCATTTCCTTTTCTTAGTTAACTTTTATCTTATTTATATTCTTATCTTGTTTATTTATATTTCTCTTCTTTATTATGTTTAGCTAAGTTTATTACGTCAAGGTGAAAAGGTTACACTAATGGTGTAAGAATAAGTATAGTGTAAACTCAACATAGACCTTAATGTTTGATACTAACATGTTTTGTATTTGTTATCTTGTTCACTTTTAATTCTTTGCTTGTTAAA
>NW_011500784.1:68191-70994 GCF_000495115.2 Populus euphratica | reverse complement strand
CTTTTAATTCTTTGCTTGTTAAATGACTAATCTTGATTTATGTTGTATAACACTTGGTACAACAAATACTTGGCACTTTCATAGCCTAACCGTATGGTATAACCTACACTTGTACTATGAAAGGAACTTAATTTCTTGTTAACATAAGTTATAATCATGAATGTCTAATAATATTTACAAGTATTAGCATTATTCAAATAAGATAACTAATGTAATTATCTTAACCATTTATAATCTGACTGGAACCTCCTTTGTGTGTGATTTTCAGATGAATAATAAGAGTTTATACTATGCTTATTTGAAATATAATTAGTGAATCCTCTAACATTAACATTTGTTTTTACCATTGTTTAATCCTTACATTGATTTTCCATCTCAAAGTTCTCATCAACTTCTATTTTTTTTTAATTACTATATGTATTATTAGTATTATTAGTAACACTACTACTACTAATACTACTACTATTATTATTGTTGTTGTTATTATTATTGTTATTTTATTTTTAATTATAATTTATATAATTAAACTCCCTGTGGTTTGACCCCGATCTTGCCGAGTTATTTATTACTTCGACACTCCTACACTTGGTAGAAGACATCAACTCGGGACCTTATCATTCGATATGAAAAATAAGGCTTCATTGATCTCATCAGTTATGATGCATGATTCTAATATAGGGGTAATGTCAAGAGGAATCTTGCTAGAAAGGAAATAGGATCATTTAAAGTGATAGTTAAGTGTATAGAAAATATCCTTTAGAAGTAACAAATTGTTAATTAATCCAGATTCTACTGATCTTGAACTGAAGATCTTGTCTTATTAGTTAACCAATGGATTTTATTCTTGACTTGTCTTTAGAAGAGTGATATGTGGAAGAACTTAGTGTTTTTGTCTCTCAAGTTTAACCATTGAATTTGAGATCTCTGCTTGTAAAAAGCTTCTTCATCCTTACTTAATTGAAAGAATTTCATAACAAGCTCTTTCTTTACCCATTGATACTTGTCAAACTAAGGAGTATCATTAAGAAGAGTTAGTGTTGTAGCTATTTTATCTTTACCTCAACTACACGATTAGAGATGTGACTAGCGTGTAGGCAATGCAAAACCTTTAAATTAGGCTTCAGCAATTCAAGTCTATTGGTAGGCCTTTTACATAGGGTTACTATCCACGAAAGTCTACCAAATATTCACTACTAAACCTAAGAAATCATCCATATTAGTCTATAGATTTAAAAACTTAAAGGATGCTTTTAGACTAGGAAGAGGACCAGTAAAGTGAATAATCATAGCATTGTGATTTGGGAAGTCTTTTATATAAGATTCAAAACAAGTAGAGAACCAACATGAGTTACCAAGTAGAACTACCTATAACATTAAAGTCTCTTAAAGTAAGCCATTGTATAGACTAAGATGTAGTAGCTTGACACCTTAGGAAATCCCAAAGGTCTTGACGCCACAGAGAATTGTTGAGGCCATACACAATAGTGACAACAAAAAAACACTCATTAATCAAGTTAGATACCTTATATGTTATCCATTGTGGAAAAGAATACAAGTAAAGAATACTATATACAATCAAATCTCATCCAACTAGAATGCAATAATTAATATTAATAGAGACATTAGAAAGAAATTGCCATGAAGAAGGATTTATAGCTGCCTTAACCTCTCATATAATTAGATACAATCTTAGTCTCAAGTATGCTTATTATACTAAGTTATGATTATTAATCTAATCATTTACTATTTTATATTTTAATGAGCCATTAAGAACCCAAATATTCTAATTTTCTATATTATAGATAGACATAGGAAACAAGATATCAAAAACAGAGAAAAATAATTAGATGGCCTTAAGCCCTATTTTTTTTTTCTTACTTCGTCTAGTTTCACAAAACTATAAGGATCAAGCTTACATGTTTCACTTCGTTAAGAAGGTGCTAAGGTAGAATCCAAAGAACCCTTGATTAGTGATGAAGTGCTAGCTTTACTACTGCTAGTAAAGGTAATATATTTATTCTCCAAACTTATTTTGATTCTAATGAATAGGTGTTGGTCCTTCTCGAAAGGTAATATGTCATGTTCCAAGTTAGCTTCCAACCCCCCATCATCATTGACACAACCACAAGATTGATGTCTTCTCCCAAGTGCAAGAGTGTCAAAGTAATAAATAACTCGACAAGACTGGGGTCGAACCACAAGAAGGTTAATTGTATAAATTATAAACAACAATTATAAACAACAATAATAGTAACAATAACAACAATAATAATAGTAGCAATAATAGTAGTGGTGGTGGTGGTGGTAGTAGTAAAGAAGAAGAAAAAGAAGAAGAAGTTGATGAGAATCTTGAGATGAAAGATTAATATAAGGATTAAACAATGATAATAACATATATTAAGGTTAGAGAATCCACTAATGGTATGTCAAATAAATATAGTATAAACTCTTATTATTCAATTGGAAACCACATACAAAGGAGGTTTTAATTAGATTATAAATTATTAACATGATTATATTAGCCTAAATGCATGGCAAATGCCTCCTTTTATAGGCCAAAATTGAGAACTATTGATTTGATGACTAATTGATGAGTGACTGACCAACTCTTAACTTGGTGATAATCCATATCTTTTCTTGTGTACCTAAAACATCATTGATAATGCCAGAATTAGAACCACTTGAAAACATAAAACGTTGTAACCAGAATTAGAACCACTTGAAAACATGAACATTGTAGAAAATTATCTCAGCTTTTCAGGGAAAAAAAATGGAGGTCATTTGGGTTTTTAGAACTCCAGAG
>NW_011500784.1:66482-67832 GCF_000495115.2 Populus euphratica | reverse complement strand
AAATTAAAGGTATTTTATATTATTAGATATGTTATTATAAAACATGCTTTAGTTAAGGAGTTATTGATACTTCAAGTGCAAAATGATGATATAAAACCTTGATAAAATTTTAAGTACTAATCAATCATTCAATATATACCTCTCAACATCAGTAGGTTCGATTGCTTCAATAGTGATTTGTGGCTTTAACTAGTTAACTAATGTCTTTAAATTCTCAACCAACCAACTAGTTTTAAGGGTAATAACTCCCTGATGTTGTGTTCAACTAGTCATCTAGTTCTTGGCAATGTTGAATTGGTCAATTTGTTTAACCTAATCTATCTGTCTGAGTTACTAATTTTATTGTTGTAGTAGCAACAATTAAATGTGATGTAACCCCTTTAGCAATAATAATTAGTGAGTTGCAAACTTGTAGAGTATTCTTCTCTATTTTTTTTTTAATCTTAAACATGTATTCTACCGATAAGATTGGGGCTTTAACTGATGCCTTGTATGAGTGACCAAAAACTTTGTAAGATAACCTACATCTTAGCTAAAAAACATGGACCATGGGTAATAAAGCATCAGATTCAACACATACTCTAGTGTAGGTCAATAGTCTCCTCATTATACTCGTAGCCATACCTAGACTTGTCCCATTCCAAAGTGCAAAAGGTAGACCTTAAAGGCAAACCTATACGGGCATCTTCAAAATTTTATTCTTGTCAAGAACAAAATATAGGTGCCATAATTAGAGATAATGAATTTTACCTAAACATTCATAGTCTCTTCTCCATAATCAAGTTAGCATCATCCTCACTCTTAAACTGAAAAATCAATAAACCTTATTATGTTGTAAATACACTCTCAAAGCCATAATTGTTATATACCAAAAAAACAATAGAATTGACAGCATGGTAGGTATCTTATAACCTAGGAGGAAACTCGTTAGACATCAATTCCATTTTAATGTACTTTCATCAATGACATTATATGAAATGTCCAGAATAGTGTCAATCTCTTATTACAGAAAAAAAGTTATCTTGGTACGGGTTGTAAAGTAAAAGTCCTTCACTCTATTAGCTAATAAAATGTTAAGGGTAAGGTTATAGGTGGTGTTGTTCTTATGAGTCAAGGTGGAAACTTCGGTTTTTTTTAGTGGTTGTCTAAGGTAGTCTTGGTGTTTGGATGATGTTTAGGGATGGTTTTGATGGTTATAGTGGTGGTGTTCGATATGTTCATAGTGGTATTCGAGGTTTTTTTATGGCTATAGTGGGTTTGGTAGTTAGCTATATAGGTATCCAACTGACACATCTAAAAGATTGATGTCTTCTCCCTAGTGCAGGAGTGTCAAAGTAATAAATGACCTCG
>NW_011500784.1:59945-61679 GCF_000495115.2 Populus euphratica | reverse complement strand
AGATCTACAACTCCAAATATGACCCAATTACCATACAGTATTCCGGGTTGAACTCCACCGGCATCACTTGTCTAAGTTTGGTCATCTCTTTGTCCTTTCAATTTCAATTCTTAAATTCATCAATCAATCCTTTCATTTATGTGATAGGCCTGCATTTAAAATGAACATTTACCATAATTTAAAGGTATCTTATATTATTAGATACGTTCTTATAAAACATGCTTTAGTTAAGGAGTTATTGATACTTCGAGTGCAAAATGATAATATAAAACCATGATAAAAATGCATTTTTAAGTACTAATCACCAACTGACTATTTTCCGGGTTTGTTAAACCAGTCGACTGGTTTATAGGTTACTAGTAGTCATCAGGTAGTAAAATCAAGCAATCAATACTTTTAATATAGTTAAAACTAGATAAAATCCAATAATCCATCTTAGGGTAAGCAAATGTAACATTATATAAACAAAAATTAGAGTAATTCAATGATTAGATCAACTGTGATCTACAAAGGAGCAATCTAATATGAGAACTAGTGGTGGCTAATTCGAGCAGAAAAAGATTTTTCAAACTTGTTAGAATTTAATCTCCACCATTCAGAACTAAGAGAACATCTAGGTGAACCTCTTTTAGAAAAATGGAATAGATCCAATAGTGAATGAGGGCGAAACAAGCCGACAATAATGACTACCTTGAACTTAGTTTTCCTAGAAATATTATGACAATAATATCCTTTAAATGCTAGACGATAAACGAGAGTGTGGTGCTCAACATATCTAAAATTGAGTTAAATCTAACGGTGGCCAGAGGAGTTATGGCTCTAGTAGCTTTGTCTCTATCTAAACTCACTTTCAAACCTTCTTTATGTAAAGTGAGTGAACAATTTTAATTGGATCTTGCTTATTGATCATCATTAATTAATTTTTTTAAACAAGAATACATCTTTTAATCAAGTTGTTTATTTTATAGAAATTATAAGCAATTTGAATTTATATTGAAAAACTTTTAATAATTATTTCTATAAAAAAAATACTTTTTGATCGAAACTTATTTCCCTTATCAATGCTTTTTTTTTTGACAAAATTTGAATTTATCATAAGTTTTATTTTTTGAGCAAAAAAAAAACTATCATGATCTTAAAAGAAACTTTTAATAAAAACAATACAATAACAAATTGATAACTTAAAGTGAATATGTTTTTTTCTTTTTAAAATATGACAATAACAAACTTGAGAAAAAATAATATAAAAAAATTTACAATAAGAAATAAAAAAATAGGTATTTCATCCATATTTAGAAAACTATGCATGTTAGGTTGTATATAATTATTCAAAAAATAATTGTTAATACTACCTTAAAGACGATATTATTATTTGAAAATAATGACATAATTGGATAATTACATAAATATCATTTAAATAAGTTTATTTAAAAATAATCTAATTATAATAGGGAAAAGGGAAAATGAGATAGAAAATAATAATAATAAAAGCAACTGCGTATGAAAATGAGATAGAAAATAATAATAATAAAAGTAACTGCGTATGAGTTATTATTATTATTATTGTTATTATTATTATTATTGTTGTTATTGTTATTGTTATTGTTATTGTATTATTGTTATTTATAATTTGTACAATTAACCTCCCTGTGGTTCGACCCCGGTCTTGCCGGGTTATTTATTACTTCGACACTCCTGCACTTGGGAGAAGACAACAATCTTTTCGTCGTGTCA
>NW_011500784.1:51612-56699 GCF_000495115.2 Populus euphratica | reverse complement strand
AATAACCTCCCTGTGGTTCGACCCCGGTCTTGCCGGGTTATTTATTACTTCGACACTCCTACACTTGGGAGAGGACATCAATTTTTTCGTCGTGTCAATGATCCTTTATTTCCTTGCTTGTTTTGGCTATGAAGGGCTTAAAGAGGCATGTTTAGATAGGCTTTGTAGAATCCAAGGTTTAGATATTACATATAGTGTTAGAGGACTATCATTACTCACTTGTCCTTTACAAATGACCTTATAATTTTCTTTCTGGCAAATGACTTGGTTAGGATTGTGAGGAGGGCTTTTGATGATCTTGTAGGGTTGTTAAGGCTTAATAGAAAATCTAGAAAAGAGTCATGCCTTTTTATTAGAAGTTGATGTTCAGCTTGGGATTTCTTTCTATACTCTTTTGGGTTTTAGACGGGGTTCCCTACAAATCATGTATCTAGGTGTCCTATTGATATCTACCAGACTAACACACATTGGTTGCATGCCTTTAGTGGAGTGGATTTTCTCCATGATCAAGTTGTGGGCCTCAATTTCTCTTACTTATATTAGGCATCTTTCATTCTCTTCTCCATTAAGATATATCGATCCTTCATATTTATTATTCCTTACTCTATTAGTTAAAGGATTAAAGGTATCTTCATTGTTTTTTGATTAGTACTTAAAAGTCTATTTTTATCAAGGTTTTATATCTACATTTTGCACTTGAAGTATCAATAACTCCTTAACTAAATCATGTTTTATAAATTAAGGTAAATGTTCATCTTAAATACAGCCTATCAAATAAATTAAAGGATTGATTGATGAGTTCAACTACTAAAATTGAAAAGATAAAAAGGGAGTGAAGCTTAGAAAAGTGATGCTGGTTCGGTCCAAACTAGAACACTATTTAGTCATTAGGTTATATCTAGAGCTGTAGATCTTGGATTTTAATTTGGTTTATATGGCTAGAAAGCTAAGACATAGACCTAAAATATTCATAGCAATGCAAGACTCAATTCTATTGTTTGGAAGTCTAAATCTTAGCAATAATGGAGAAGTTTGAATTTATCTTATAGTCTAGGTATTGTTCAGCGTTCAGCCCATATCTTGAGTTTAAAAAGTTCAAATGACCTTCTTTTTTTTGTTGAAAAGCTAAGATAATTTTTTAAAATTTTCATAATTCAAGTCTATTCGAATTCTGACTTTAACAATAAATTTTGGTCTATAAAAGAAGGTATTTTCCATGCATTTAGGCATCTTGGTTTGCAGATCAAGATCATGTTCTTGCTATCTCTTTATTGTAATGCTAAAGTTTTGCTTATATTAATATCTTGTTTATTCTTTTCATTTTCTTTACTTAGTTTACTTATATCTTATTTATGTTTTTATCTAATTTAATTATGTTTCTCTTCTTCATCATATTTAGCTAAATTTAGTATGTCAAGGTGAAAAGATTACACTAATGGTGTAATAATAAGTATAGTGTAAACTAATGCAACCATATTATTCGATAATTTCACTCACATTTAACTAGTATTTTGCCTATATATATATATATATATATTGATATTCTTTATTTTATGTTTTAAAGGCACTTTTGGATGAAAGAATGTAAAAAGGAGTAAATTAGAGGTAATTGATATATTTGACTTTTAGTCCATATTTTATGTAGAGCGTGAGCTTTAGAAGTCAAAATGATGTGATTCTAGTGGCATTAACAAGCTAACATCCATACCTTTCTAAATGTCTAAGGCAAGAAAATAAAATAAGGAAGAGCATGGAAATCGCAACCTTCACAGTCAAATCTTGTAATTTGTCAATGTTGACCTTCAGTCATGCCGACTTGAATATCTATAGCTATAGAAGTTCAATTGATGCAAACTTAATTTATTTGGAGTCCTGACTCAAAGTCCTATAAACATGTTAAATTTAAGCTAAAAAAGATGTCATATGAGGGAGATATGATTTTTGAAAGATGACAACTAAATTATGCCAATAAATAGGTTTCATGAATAAACGAATTCAAATTACATTCTAAATCATTTAAACCGATATCCAAGTTTTTTTTTTTAGCAATTTAACTCCTCTAAGTCAAAGTTTGAAGATTTAATGCAAGGTTATTTCTTCTTTTTTCGGAAAATAGTTATTGAAGTACTAAATGTAAATTGTCTACTTAAGGAAGGACTATTTTATAAAATAGAGACTACGGTTTCCTAGGTGACACGACTAAAAGATTGATGCCTTCTTCCAAGTGCAGGAGTGTCAAAGTAATAAATAACCCGACAAGACGGGGTCGAACCACAGGGAGGTTAATTGCACAAATTATAAACAATTATAAACAACAACAACAACAACAACAACAACAACAACAACAACAAGAACAATAGTAGTAGTAGTAGTAGTAGTAGCAGAAGTAGTAGTAATAATAATAATAATAATAATAAAGAAAAAGAAGGAGGAGAAAAAGAAGATGATAAGAACTTTGAGATGAAATATTAATGTAAGGATTAAACAATGATAACAACAAATGTCAAGGTTAGAGGTTTCACTAATGGTATGTCAAACAAGTATAGTATAAACTCTTATTATTCAATTGGAAACCACACACAAAGGAGGTTCCAATCAGATTATAGATTGTTAACATGATTACATTAGTCATCTTATTCGATTAATGCTAATATTTGTAAATATTGTAAGGCATTCATGATTATAACTTATGTTAACAACAAATCAAGTTCCTTTCATAGCTTAGGTGTCTAAGATCTACAGCTCTAGATATGACCCAATTATCGAACAGTGTTCCGGTATGGACTGTACCGGCATCTCTTTTTTAAGTTTGGCCATCTCTTTGTCCTTTCAATTTCAGTTCTTAAATTCATCAATCAATCGTTTCATTTATGTGATAGGCCTGCATTTAAAATGAACATTTACCACAAACTAAAGGTATCTTATATTATTACATATATTATTATAAAACATGTTTTAGTTAAGGAGTTATTGATATTTCAAGTGCAAAATCATGATATAAAACCTTGATAAAAATGCACTTTTAAGTACTAATCACACCCTCCAATCAGCTTATTACTAGCCCTAGTAATCAAAGCGTTAAAATAGAAAAACAATTTGTAAATTCCACAAAGTAAGGTATTCATCAGATATTAATAAGCAACTTCCATTAATCTATCCAGATAAACAAACTCTCATTAAATTTATATATCTGCTCAATACCTCTTAACAAGATATTAATAAACCTTTCTTTTGTGCTCAATATATCAACACATAATTATGGGGCTTTTCTTGGAAGAAAATAAAATTTTTGTTCTAATGTTTAAGGTTAACTTCCTTGGGTTGGGATTATTTTTTTCTTTTTTCTTTTCTTTTTTTTAAATATATATACATATAACTTAAAACACCATGCATCTTTAACCCATGTAACGAGCTTTCAGCTAATGACTCTCAGACCAGTTGGTCTTAGGGCATTAGGTGTTGAGACACCCCTACGAGCTTAGTAACTCGGGTTGGAGATACTGATACGTAGATAGTGCAATGTTTGATTCCCTTAAGCTTTTCTCCTTAACCCATGTAACAAGCGTTGGGCCAATAACTCCCAAGTCAGTTGACTTTAGGGTATTAGGTGTTAAAACACCCCTTCGAGCTTAATTGCTTAGGTTAGGGAGGTTACGAAACCAAACTTATCTATATTTTTATTATCATTATTTTATTTTATTTTATTTTTATTTTTTTAATTATATACTATCCCTTTCCCTTAGTTGTTACCTTTAACAAAAGAACACAAATAATATAATAATCCAATATGCAACCCATAATCATATGTTAAAGTGTGTGTGTGTGTGTGTAAATTAAGGTTTAAGAATATATGTTAAATGAGTATATGAGCAAAATTAAGTGGTAACAATGCGAGAGTTTGTAAACCTGAATATTTCAAGAAGTATTATAATAGACCTTATTAAGAATGATTACTAAGATGCATCTCAAGAGTCATAAAAAGATCTCCTTTACTCTGCTATCATAGTAACAACAATTTTGCACATGCTTTATGAAATACAAAACACAGTTAGTTTTTTTTTTTTAAGCTACTACCCTCTCCCCTCAACCAAAGTGAGACATTGTCCTCAATGTTCTAAGGTAGAAAGATAGAGTATAGAAGATATCACTTGAAATAACGAACACTGACAAACTTGAAATACATTGAAACAAATATAAGAAACAACAAAACACAATAATAAAACCAAAAGACACAAAGATTCACAAATGAAGACTCAAATTTAATCTAAGCTTTTTATGGCTTTCCTTAGATGACCAATTTATGTGACTCATGGAGGGATCAATTACAGGAATGAAAGATTGTAGTTGATCAATCAATTGTTCAGCAGTAGCAGCAGAGATTATGATTTGTCGTGTAGAGGATGTTAGAATTCATATTCCACAGCATGATCAAGAAAAGATAGCAACTTATCATAATAACCATTAACATTTAACAAACCTATAGGTTTATGGTGAATGTGCAGTTGGGCCCAAGAGGAAATATGAAAGTTTTCTTCCAATGTGCCTTGACCACCTGGTAAAGCAATGAAGGCATCAACATGGTTAAACATTGCATTCATTCGAGTCGACATTGTGGAGACCTGAAGTTCCTCTCCAATTATTTTTCCAATGATGTCCCCTTCGGCTAAAGCTTTAGGGACAACCCCCAAAACTTGACTGCCTCCTACAAATGCAGCTATTGAAACACCCCCCATTAACCCAAGACTGCCTCCCCCATACACTAAATGAATCTTTCTCTCAGCTAGCACCTGACCAAGATGATTTGCTGATTCTAAAAACTCCTTTTCTTTCCCAGGACTAGATCCACCAAAAACACAAATAGTTTTTATTTTAGAAACAGAGGAACTCGCCATTTCTACACACTTCTATATATGCTGAATGAATGGGTTGAGTAGAAATGATGGGAAGGAAGAGAAGATTTTATAGATGAACAATTGAAAATGCAAAGCATACCACCTATATGTAGGCTAGCTGAAGTCTTACTCTCTCTCTCTTTCTTTTTTATTTATTTATTTATTGGTATTATTTTATTATTATATATAAATATA
>NW_011500784.1:45108-51496 GCF_000495115.2 Populus euphratica | reverse complement strand
TAGTAGTAGTAGTAGTAGTAGTAGTAGTAGTAGTAGTAGTAGTAGTAGTAGTAGTAGTAGTAGTAGTAGTAGTAGTAGTAGTAGTAGTAGTAGTAGTAGTAGTAGTAGTAGTAGTAGTAGTAGTAGTAGTAGTAGTAGTAGTAGTAGTAGTAGTAGTAGTAGTAGTAGTAGTAGTAGTAGTAGTAGTAGTAATAATAATAATAATAAAGAAAGAGAAGAAGAAGATGATGATGAGAACTTGGAGATGGAATATTAATGTAAGGATTAAACAATAATAATAACAAATGTCAAGGTTAGAGGTTCCACTAATGGTATATCAAACAAGTATAGTATAAACTCTTATTATTGAATTGGAAACCACACACAAAGGAGGTTCCAATCAGATTATATATTGTTAACATGATTACATTAGTCATCTTATTCAATTAATGCTAATACTTGTAAATCTCGTCAAGCATTCATGATTATAACTTATGTTAACAACAAATCAAGTTCCTTTCATAGCTCAGGTGTCGGTTATACCATACATTATGGGCTATGAAAGTGCCAAGCATTTGTTGTACCAAGTGTTATACAACATAAATCAAGATTAGTCATTTAACAAGCAAAGTATTAAAGAGTGAATAAGATAACAAATATAAAACATGTTAGTATCAAACATTAAGGTCCATATTAAGTTTACATTATACTTATTCTTACACCATTAGTGTAACCTTTTCACCTTGACATAATTAACTTAGCTAGACATAATGAAAGAAAGCAAAATAGATAAACAAAATAAGAACATAAAAGTTAACTAAGTAAAGGAAAGGAAATGAAAGGCATAAACTTAATATTAATGAAAACAAAGCATAAAAAATACAAAGAGAGAAAGGAAGAGCATGATCTTGATCTGAACACCAAGATGCCTAAATGCATGGCAAATGTCTCCTTTTATAGGCCAAAATTGGGAACTATTGATTTGATGACTAATTGATAAGTGGGTGGCCAACTTTTGACTTGGTGACAATCTTTATCTTCTCTTGTCTGCCCAAAACGTCATTGATAACGTCAAAATTGGAGCCAGTTGCAAACATGAAAGTTGTAGGCAATTGTCTCAGCTTTCTTGTGTAAAAACTTCAGCTCATTTGGACTTCTAGAACTCCAGATATGGCCAAAATACCGAACAGTGCTCGGGCTGGAAGACAGATTCGGGCTTCTTTGTTGTTGCTACAATTTGGACTTGATAATGGCCTTTTTAGATCTTGGGCTCCATATGAAAGTTGTAGGCCTATGTCTTACCTTTCCATCCATATAAATTGGACCTAAATCTGAGATCTGTATCTCCAGATATGACCCAATTACCGAACAGTGTTCCGGTTTGGATTGCACCGACATCTCTTTTCTAAGTTTGGCCATCTCTTTATCCTTGCAATTTAAGTTCTTAAAGTCATCAATCAATGCTTTTATTTATGTGATAGGCCTGCATTTAAAATGAACATTTACCACAAATTAAAGGTATCTTATATTATTAGATATATTATTATAAAACATGCTTTGGTTAAGGAGTTATTGATACTTCAAGTGCAAAATGATGATATAAAACTATGATAAAAATACACTTTTAAGTACTAATCACAGGCCATCCTTAATGAATTGTATTTTATCTTCATGGTTTATAGATATCATTCCTAAAGAACGACATTGTGCATTACAAGTTCATCTGGCACATCGATGACAGACTTTTAGTCGTTTTGCATGACGTTTCTTTGCAAAAGTGTTTTTACCTATTCTAGGCATGTGTGAAATGAAGGAATTTGAGGACTCACCTGATAATCCGACCTTTGCTTCAATCAACTAGTGAATATCTTTAGGAATTCCATGATTCATTAACAACCTCAATCTTGCACATCTAGCATGGTAAATTTTTATAATCGCATTCTGAGGCAAAGCGGGAAAATACTTTTTCAATTTTTAAAGATTAATGTCCATTATCAAATGAGAATCGAAAGAGCGATTCAAAGAATTGCACAAATATATACACAGATATCAATTATTATGGGAAACTGAAAGAACCGACTTAAGTCACGGAGTACCGTTGTTTGTCATTTGACCGAGGTGAGAGAAACTAGCAAAAAATCACTAAAAAAAACAACACAAAAACAATGTAAGAAAAACAAAATAATCAACCTTTATCTACAAGATCATTCAAACTAGTTAATTCATTTTCACTAGGAAAATGATCAAAGTAAGTTTTCAAACGATGTCCATTTTCCTCAAAAACATTTTTATTCATTGAATTCTCAATATCACAAGCCCCATAAGGATTGTTCCATCTTGATCTTAGCTCTCTAGGAAATGAATAGAGTTGAGAATTATAAAACAAAACTTTTTGACCAGTGTCAACTTTTTGACAATTTTCACAAGTTTTGCAAAATGCATGTGTCCTTGAACATGGTGGGCCAATAAAATCCATTTTGAAAGATTTTTGTAGCTGTCTATTTTGATAAGAAATAACTTCCACATGCTTCAGAATGACAAAGTTTAATGACACTACTTACCTCATTGTCGGGAATGAATCTTTGAAATATTTGATCAGGATAATATTTGAATAAGTTAGGGTCATCACAATAAAAGTTCTTCACTTCGTTCAAAAACTTTTCTTTATCTTGGGTACTCCAATCAGCTGACAAATCTCTTAAAGCAAGAAAATTGATATTTTTCTCATACCAAGGCATTGGACTAAGAGAAAGTAAGGATTCGTTAGGAAAGTAATCATCAATTGGTGTGATGTTAGATGTCGAATTTCTTGTCACTTTTGACAAAAGATTTGCATCAACATTTTTGGTGTGTTTTTCATCCGTGATTTCTTCCTCAGAATAAATCATTTGCAAATCTTCAGATTCATTAATCTCAATTTCACTGGAAGTGGTTTGAAATTGATCATGAATTAATTTTTTAGTGAAGTCCACTTCTTGTAAATCATTATCATCTCTAGGTTGCTTGCAAATGTTGAAAATATTCATCTCCAATGTCATGTTTCCAAATGATAGCTTCATCAGTCTATTCCTATAATTAATCAATGCATTAGAAGTTGCAAGAAACGGATGTCCTGAAATAACAGGAAATGAATTACATACTTCAACAGGTTGTATGTCCAAGACAATAAAATTCACAGGATAAATAAATTTATCAACTTGTACTAACACATCTTCAACTATTCTTCTAAACACTTTTATAGATCTATCGGCAAGTAAAAGAGTTATAGAAGTTGGTTTTAACTCACCTAGATTGAGACTCTGAAAAACTGAATATAAAAGTAAATTCACACTGGCTCCAAGATCAAGTAAGGCTCTTTAAATTTTATGTTCTCCAATAAAGCATGTTTTAGCTTTATCTTTTAATGAAAAAGGAAAAAGCTTTAATCTGATGGTGTTCATGCTACAATTTAAATTATTATATGTGTTGCACACCTCCTCAAATTCCCTTAAATGCAAGTATGGATTTTCCAATTCTAAGCCTTGGAAAGAAGGTAAAAGTTGAATAATACCTGGTTTAAAATTAAAATGAGATGAATCGGAAGGAAAAACTATGCATGATGGTGCACTTGTTCTTGTGGGATTCATGTGGTCTCTAAGTGTTCTAGCACGATTATTCTCATTATTCTCATTATGAAGTGATTGATTATCTTCTTCGGCTATATTTTCTCAAAATGATAAGGATATCCTACAAAGTCTACCACTTAATGTACGTGACTACTCTCTCATACACGTGTAGGAAAAGAATAAAAGAAAGAAGAAAACAAAAGAAGAAGAAACAAGAGAAAAGAAACAAAGTTATATACAATAAAAGTGAAAAGAGAAAATAAAATAACTATTATAATTTGTATAAGAACTTACCTTCCCGGTAACGACACCAAAAACTTGACACGACTAAAAGATTGATGTCTTCTTCCAAGTGCAGGAGTGTCGAAGTAATAAATAACCTGGCAAGATTAGGGTCGAACCATAGGGAGGTTAATTGTACAAATTATAAACAATTATAAACAAAACAATAATAATAACAACAACAACAACAATAATAATAATACTAGTAGTAGTAACAACAACAACAACAACAACAACAACAATAATAATAATAGTAGTAGTAGTAATAGTAGTAATAGTAATAACAATAATAATAATAATAATAATAAAGAAAAAAAAGGAGGAGGAGAAGAAGATGATAAGAACTTTGAGATGGAATATTAATGTAAGGATTAAATAATGATAATAACAAATGTCAAGGTTAGAGGTTTCACTAATGGTATGTTAAACAAGTATAGTATAAACTCTTATTATTCAATTGGAAACCACACACAAAGGAGGTTCCAATCAGATTATAGATTGTTAACATGATTACATTAGTCATCTTATTCGATTAATGCTAATACTTGTAAATGTCGTCAAGCATTCATGATTATAACTTATGTTAACAACAAATCAAGTTCCTTTCATAGCTTAGGTGTCGGTTATACCATACAGTATGGGCTATGAAAGTGCCAAATATTTGTTGTACCAAGTGTTATACAACATAAATCAAGATTAGTCATTTAACAGGCAAAGTATTAAAGAGTGAACAAGATAACAAATACAAAACATGTTAGTATCAAACATTAAAGTCCATATTAAGTTTACACTATACTTATTCTTACACCATTAGTGTAACCTTTTCACCTTGACATAACTAACTTAGCTAGACATAATGAAAGAAAGAAAAATAAATAAACAAAATAAGAACATAAATAAGATAAAAGTTAATAAATATAATAAAAGAAAGAAAAATAAATAAACCAAATAAGAACATAAATAAGATAAGAGTTAACTGAGTAAAGGAAAGGAAATGAAAGACATAAACTTGATATTAATGAAAGCAAAGCATAAACATTACGAAAATAGAAAGAGAGAAAGCAAGAGCATGATCTTGATCTGGACACCAAGATGTCTAAATGCATGGCAAATGCCTCCTTTTATAGGCCAAAATTGGGAACTGTTGATTTGATGACTAATTGATGAGTGGGTGACCAACTCTTGACTTGGTGACAATCCTTATCTTCTCTTGTCTGCCCAAAACGTCATTGATAACATCAACATTGGAGCCACTTGAAAACATAAAAGTTGTAGGAAATTGTCTCAGCTTTCTTGTGTAAAACATTCAGCTTATTTGGACTTCTAGAACTCCATATATGGGCCAAATACTGAATAGTGCTTAGGTTGGAAGACAGATTCAGACTTCTTTGTTGTTGCTACAATTTGGACTTGAAAATGACCTTTCTAAGTCTTGGGCTTCATATAAAAGTTAGAGGCCTATATCTTACCTTTCCATCCATATAAAGTAAACCTAAATTTGAGATCTACAGCTTTGGATATGACCTAATTACCGAACAATGTTCTAATTTAGACTGCATCAACATCTTTTTTCTAAGTTTGGCCATCTCTTTATCCTTTCAATTTCGGTTCTTAAATTCATCAATCAATCCTTTCATTTATGTGATAGGCCTGCATTTAAAATGAACATTTACCATAAATTAAAGGTATCTTATATTATTAGATATATTATTATAAAACATGCTTTAGTTAAGAAGTTATTGATACTTCAAGTGCAAAATGATGATATAAAACCTTGATAAAAATGCACTTTTAAGTACTAATCACTAAGTTATTCAAAAAAATAAGAGAAGAGAAGTGGGGCAACCAGCTAAGAGAAGAAAAGGCCCCCTCCTCTAAGAAACTCGAAATTATACATGCATCCTTCTGTTTGATTAGTTGTTCAATAAACATGCAAGGCTAAATACTTTTTCTTTATTTTACCTTTTCTTTTCAGTTTATATGATGAATATGTTTGTTTTTCTATGCTTATTTTTCCTATGATTATTTATTTCAATTGCTAAAGTGGACTCTAAGTTATTATTGTAAACAATCTATTGTTAAGTTTAATATCAAAACTAGAGTTGTGGTATATGAACTTATGGAGCAACTGAGTTTAATAATTATGGCAGATCTACTGACACGACCAAAAGATTGATGTCTTCTTTCAAGTGCAGGGGTGTCGAAGTAATAAATAACCCGGCAAGATCGGGGTCGAACCACAAGAAAGTTAATTGTATAAATTATAGATAACAATAACACAACAATAACAACAACAACAACAACAACAACAATAACAATAACAACAACAACCCACAGGGAGGTTATTTGTATAAATTATAAATAACAATAACACAACAATAACAATAATAACAACAACAACAACAATAGTAATAATAATACTAGTAGTAGTAGTAGTAGTAGTAATAATAATACTAGTAGTAGTAGTAGTAGTAGTAGTAGTAGTAGTAGTAGTAGTAGTAGTAGTAGTAGTAGTAGTAGTA
>NW_011500784.1:40326-45091 GCF_000495115.2 Populus euphratica | reverse complement strand
TAGTAGTAGTAGTAGTAGTAATAATAATAATAATAATAATAATAATAATAATAATAATAAAGAAAAAGTTGATGAGAACTTTGAGATGAAAGATTAATGTAAGAATTAAACAATGATAACAACAAATATCAAAATTAGAGGATCCACTAATGGTATGTCAAACAAGTATAGTATAAGCTCTTATTACTCAAATGGAAACCACATACAAAAGAGGTTCCAATTAGATTACCAATTATTAACATGATTACATTAGTTATCTTATTCGATTAATGATAATACTTGTAAATGTTATCAGACATTCATGATTATAACTTATGTTAACAACAAATCAAGTTCCTTTCATAGCTCAAGTGTAGGTTATACTATACGGTTGGGCTATAAAAGTGTCAAGTATTTGTTGTACCAAGTGTTATACAACATAAATCTAGATTAGTCATTTAACAAGCAAAATATTAAAGAGTGAACAAGATAACAAATACAAAACATGTTAGTATCAAACATTAAAGTTCATGTTTACGTTCTTATCTTGTTTATTTATGTTTCTATCTTTTATTATGTTTAGTTAAGTTTGTTATGTCAAGGTGAAAATGTTATATTAATGGTGTAAGAATAAGTATAGTATAAACTCAACATAAACTTTAATGTTTGATACTAAGATGTTTTGTATTTGTTATCATGTTTACTTTTAATATAGATTTATGTTGTATAATACATGGTACAACAAATACTTGACACTTTTATAGCCCAACCATATGATATAATCGACATTTGTGCTATAAAAAGAACTTGATTTATTGTTAACATAAGTTAGCATCATGAATATTTGACAATATTTATTCGAATAAAATAACTAATATAATCATGTTAACAATTTATAATTCGATTGGAACCTCTTTTATGTGTGATTTTCAATTGGGTAATAAAAAGAGTTTATACTATACTTGTTCGAAATATCATTAGTGGATTCTCTAACCTTGACAATTATTTTATTCTTGTTTAATCCTTACATCAATATCATATTTCAAAGTTCTCTTCAACTTCTTTTCTGTTATTATCTATTTCTTTATTTGTATTTTATACAATTAACCTTCTTATTGTTCGACCTCAGTCTTACCGGGTTATTTATTACATCAACACTCCTATACTTAGAAGAAGACATCAACTCAATAGTCGTGTCAATAAGCTCATCCTATTTTCAATAAACTTGAATTAGATAGATCTTGGGTTTATAAATTCTATTTAATTTCGCTAGGGTTTGCATTAGATTTTGATTAGTACTTAAAAGTGCATTTTTATCATGGTTTTATATCATCATTTTGCACTTGAAGTATCAATAACTCCTTAACTAAAATATGTTTTATAATAATGTATCTAATAATATAAGATACCTATAATTTGTGGTAAATGTCTATTTTTAATGCAGGCCTATCACATAAATGAAAGGATTGATTGATGACTTGAAGAACTTAAATTGCAAGGATAAAGAGATGGCCAAACTTAGAAAAGAGATGTCGGTGCAATCCAAACCGGAACACTGTTCGGTAATTGGGTCATATCTGGAGCTACAGATCTCAGATTTAGGTCCAATTTATATGGATGGAAATGTAAGATATAGGCCTACAACTTTCATATGGAGCCCAAGATCTAAAAAGGCCATTATCAAGTCCAAATTGTAGCAACAACAAACAAGCCCGAATCTGTCTTCCAGCCCGAGCACTGTTCGGTATTTTGGACATATCTGGAGTTCTAGAAGTCCAAATGAGCTGAATTGTTTACACCAGAAAGCTGAGACAATTGCCTACAACTTTCATGTTTGCAACTGGCTTCAATTGTGACGTTATCAATGACGTTTTGGGCAGACAAGAGAAGATAAGGATTGTCACCAAGTCAAAAGTTGGCCACCTACTTATCAATTAGTCATCAAATCAATAGTTCCCAATTTTGGCCTATAAAAGGAGGCATTTGCCATGCATTTAGGCATCTTGGTGTTCAGATCAAGATCATGCTCTTCCTTTCTCTCTTTGTATTTTTTATGCTTTGTTTTCATTAATATTAAGTTTATGCCTTTCATTTCCTTTCCTTTACTTAATTAACTTTTATGTTCTTATTTTGTTTATTTGTTTTCCTTTCTTTCATTATGTCTAGCTAAGTTAATTATGTCAAGGTGAAAAGGTTACACTAATGGTGTGAGAATAAGTATAATGTAAACTTAATATGGACTTTAATGTTTGCTACTAACATGTTTTATATTTGTTATCTTGTTCACTCTTTAATACTTTGCTTGTTAAATGACTAATCTTGATTTATGTTGTATAACATTTGGTACAACAAATGCTTGGCACTTTCATAGCCCATAATGTATGGTATAACCGACACCTGAGCTATGAAAGGAACTTGATTTGTTGTTAACATAAGTTATAATCATGAATGCTTGATGAAATTTACAAGTATTAGCATTAATTGAATAAGATGACTAATGTAATCATGTTAATAATATATAATCTGATTGGAACCTCCTTTGTGTGTGGTTTCCAATTCAATAATAAGAGTTTATACTATACTTGTTTGATATACCATTAGTGGAACCTCTAACCTTGACATTTGTTATTATTATTGCTTAATCCTTACATTAATATTTCATCTCTAAGTTCTCATCATCATCATCTTCTTCTTCTTCTCTTTCTTTATTATTATTATTATTATTAGTACTACTACTACTACTACTACTACTACTACTACTACTACTACTACTACTACATCTCAAAGTTCTCATCATCTTCTTCTTCTCTTCCTTCTGTTTCTTTATTATTACTATTGTTGTTGTTATTATTGTTGTTTTATTATTGTTATTTATAATTTGTACAAATAACCTCCCTGTGGTTCGACCCCGGTCTTGCCGAGTTATTTATTACTTCGACACTCCTGCACTTGGGAGAAGACATCAATCTTTTCGTCGTGTCAGATTTCCTATCGGGTAGTTCAGAGCTTTAGCTTATTTAGGATTCATTTCATTTTTACCCCAAGAATGTCTTTCCATATCATTATGTTTGGAAATGTCATTCTTTATGGAGGTTTTTTTATTAACTCAACTGGGAGATTTTTAAAGTCTAAGCCCATATAGCATTTTATAGTGACAAAAAAAAGAAGAAAAATAAATCATAAATGAAAGTCAAGAAGTTCAATCATGAATTTCTTTTGTTGATTTATTATTCAAGGTTTGTTTTTGTTGATTTTTTATTTTTAATTTTCCATTTAAAATAGTTTTTGGTGCTAAAATTTCATCTTTACATTCCATGTAACTTAATTCAAACCTTATTCCTTCCTAATTTCATTTCTTTTGCTCTTTCTTTCTATATTTCTTAGTTGTTTTTTGTTTGCTTTTTTTTTTGTTTTTCTTTGAATTCTATGATTTGAACACTACATCGTATTTTATTTTTGATTAAGTTTTTTAGTTCAACAATGAACTAAATCAAGAGTGAAACATGAATGAAGAGAAATATTTTTTAGTGCAAACATGTAAGAGTGTGTGTAGGGTTTATCAAAAGCATCTTTTATAACTCTTGATTATGTCTTCCAAATGGGAGTTAATATCAAAAAAGGAAAATGAGAACACATTCTTTGTATTGCATGCAATGTAAAAAATAAAGATAAGGATAAAGGTGATTGAGCATGAATGGTTAATATATGTACATTTAAGTATAACGATGATAGGCGTGATAAAGGGATTATAAGAAATACTAGAGTCCGTGATGGTGTAGATACGAACTTTGAGAGTATTAGAACAAATCCTTTTGTTTCAAGGAAGAACATGATCCATAAACCTAACCTACTTGGAGTGAAAGAAGAAAGTAGAGATGACATTTTATTGCCATAATTACTCTAAGGAGAAAATGTGAAAGCTATCAAAGAATAACCAACACCTAAGTTAATTATCAAGGTAATGAATTTTCATGGTTTGACTAGTTTTTATAGGTAATTTGTTAAAGATTAAATAAATGTTATGTTTTGTACCTTTATTATCATTGCCCAAATTTTTTAAAACATTTGGAATTGAGTGTGATGCTTTAGGAATAGATATAGAAATTGTTTTAATGTAGAAGAAATGACTAATATATTATTTTAATGAAAAGCTAAATAGAAAAGCATTGAATTACCCAACCTATGATAAAGAACTTTACGTATTGGTTAGAACTTGAAGACTTGAAGACTTAACTACATTGCTTGTAGCTGAAAGAGTTCATTATCTATATGAATCATAAATCTTTGAAGTACTTGAAAAGAAAAAGTAGGTTAAATTGAAAGCATGCCAAAACGTTGGAGTTCATTTAAATATTTTCATATGTAATTAAATACAAACATGAACTTTATACTCTATTCTTTTTAGTTTTGGATTTAAGTTAGTTAGTTATGTGAGTTTAATTTAAGTCTAATAGCTAATTAAAGTTATTTTATTCTTTTTTAGTTTTGAATTTAAGTTAGTTTTGTGGATTTAATTTTGGTCCATTAGCTAATTATAATTTATTTTTTATTTCATATTATATAAGTATAAAATAATATTGAAAAGACATAATCTTTTCTATCAATAAAAATTAAATAGCATAAGTGCTCTTTTTCTTTGGGTTTTTTATTGAACCTTCAGAATTTAACAAATCTATTATTTGTGTGGTATTTTAACTGTATATCTTCGGTTCTTGGTTCATGAAATCATTAGATTAAAAGTTTCTAATTTAATTTTAGTTTTTTTTAGTTTTTTTGAATGAGTATT
>NW_011500784.1:0-40287 GCF_000495115.2 Populus euphratica | reverse complement strand
GAATATAGGATGGTATTTCGGCTATTGCACTCCAGGTAAAAAACAGGCAACGACAATTCAAAGAAAACTAGACGCCATGTCCACGATGTCGTGAGGTTGTGATATATTTATACGGCGTTATCGGTTTATAGAAAAAATAAAAAAATATATAAAGAAAAATTATTGTAATTCATAATTTTATTTTTTAAATTATAAAATTAAATTTTTAACAAGTTTTATATTTAAAAAAAAAATAAACAAATTTAAAAAAAAAATCATAACAAAAAAGTTATATAAAAAAACACTATAACAATCCATTTTTTTTTTAAGAAATTACGAAATTAAATTCTCAACTAACTAAATATAAAAAAAATAAAATGAATAAAAACAAAAGGAAAAAAACATGAAGGGAAACATTGTAGCAATCTATAGTATTTCATGAAGAAATCTACAGTTATAATTTTCAACCAGCTCTATATTAAAAATAATAAAATAGATAAAGATAATTTTTTAAAAATCATAACAAAAAAAATCATATGGGAAACATTGTAGCAATTTATAATGTTTTTTTTAAAAAAACTTATGATGCTAAATTATTAATCAGCTTAATATGAAAAAAATAAAATCGACAAAGACAATTCTGGAAACAAATCATAAAAAAAAAAAGAAAAACCATATGAGGAAAGACTCTAACAATCTACAATGTTTTAAAGAAAAAATTACAAAGTTAAATTCTCAATTAGCTCCATAATAAGAAAAATAAAATCAATTAAAATAATTCTAAAAAAAAAACATGTTGGGAAAATTAAAGCTGAATTCTCAACCAAGTTAATATTAAAAAAAATTAATAAAGATAATTGTAAAAAAAATAAGTGGAGAAATACTGTAACAAAACAAAAACAATATAAAAAAATATTGTAACAATCTATAGTGTTTTTTTAAAAAAACTATGAAGCAACATTCTCAACTAACTTGATATAAAAAAATAAAATCAATAAAAATTATTTTTTTAAAATTAAAAAAAAAATTATAAAAAAAAATTATGGAGAAAAATACTATAGTAATACATAATATTTTTAAAAAACTAAATATTAAAAAAATCAATAAAAATAATTTTTTTTTTAAAGGAAGAAGACAATCTTAAGAAAAAAAATAAATGTAAAATCTAAAAGAAAATGTGGGAAAGAAAAAGGAAAAAATAAAAAAAAATAAAAAAAACAAAGTATTTTTTTTAAATAAAAAATATATAATATGAGAAAAGCTAAAATACTTTTCTCAAGTTTTTTAAAGAATTAGTTAATAAAATAGGAAAGAAGAAACTTGTGCTCAAAGATTTTCAACTAAAGCCCAGTCAACAGACGAAAAAAACCCTAGCTCCGTCGAATACAGTGAAACGTGAAGATATTTTACAAACGCATATGCCCCCATTCGCAACTATCCCTCTGTTCTGTCTCCATATATTGATGCGTCTCTCTTTCAGCTTCAAACACTGCTTGCTCATAAAGAGAGAGATCCTCCGGTAGTCTCTCTATCTTTCTCTTTCCCTCACTTCTCGTGCAGCTTTTTGCTCACTCTCTCATTTTCCATCTTCAGGTACCGTTTCTTTTCCATATCTAATCGATGTTAGTTTGTATTTTCTTAGATTTACACAGATCGTAATTATTTCCACTCTCTTTCTCTAGTTTTGTTCTTGTTGAATGTTTAATAACTTCTTTTTATCTCTGTAATCGCCTGTGATTTGCTTAGATCCTTCTTTGATTTCTAGATCATAATTTTACTTATGTATATCTCTGTAATCGCCTGTGAGTTTGACTGATTTTCTGAATGGTTTTGCTGCAGTTACATCTGTAAAAGTTGTTTAATTTTCTTTTTAAAATAAAATGCAGTTTTTCGATAAGCTTTGATATTTTTGTGGTACTTTTATCATCGATGCTTCAATTTTGAAAATCTGTAGTTGCTTTTTTATTAGAGTATTTTCTTGGTGGATCTGTGAATTGTTTAGGCTGACCTTGTTGATATTTTGGTGGCAGGTGTTTTCTTTTGTTTTTGATTATAATTTGGTGAAATTTTAAATACTAGCCAAAATGGTAAGCGTTACTGTTGTTTTACTAAGTTCTCTGTTTTTTTTTTTGGTGGTTTACTCTATGGCTGTAATTTATTTCTTAATTATCTACGCGATGGGTTGTTATTTTGATATCTGCAGGTTAAGTTTACAGCAGAAGAGCTTCGGCGTATTATGGACTTCAAGCATAACATCCGAAATATGTCTGTTATTGCTCATGTTGACCATGGTAAAGTTGTCTCCTTCATCTGCTAAGTGATTGTGTCTCAGCATCTTTATTTTTTTTCACTGGAAATATTGTTGTGATTCTTAAGTTCACCCTGTATGTGCAGTAATAAGTTGTTCTTTGTGGTTGGTTGTGTGAGATCAATCATAATGTCTGTTAATTATTCTAGCATTAAAAACCAGGCGGCTAAAAATTAACTTCTATTTTTTGTATGACACGTGGTTGCTTGATTTAAATTGCTCAAGTTTTATCTCCCATTGACCTTGTGTAAGCAGCTGGGACTATGTATTGAATACCTCATGTAGTTTTTCGAGCCAGCCTTTTTTTCTTTTTTACATTTGTGCAGCTATTTATGTGTGCTTATTTTACTTCTGTTTTTGAAAGTTCGTGCTTTTATGTGTGAAATTCTTTGCTGGGCTGGATTTGATCTTTGTTCCTTTGCAGGAAAATCAACTCTCACTGATTCTCTTGTCGCTGCTGCTGGTATCATTGCC
Source organism: Populus euphratica (assembly GCF_000495115.2). Classification (NCBI taxonomy): domain Eukaryota; kingdom Viridiplantae; phylum Streptophyta; class Magnoliopsida; order Malpighiales; family Salicaceae; genus Populus; species Populus euphratica. The sequence goes on along the minus strand of NW_011500784.1, from coordinate 37,526 downwards.
CAAGAGGTTGCTGGTGATGTTCGAATGACTGATACCCGGGCAGATGAGGCAGAACGTGGTATCACAATCAAATCTACTGGCATCTCTCTATACTATGAGATGTCAGACGAAGCCCTCAAGAGCTACAAGGGAGAGAGGCAAGGAAATGAATATCTTATCAATCTTATAGATTCTCCTGGACATGTTGACTTTTCATCTGAGGTCACAGCTGCTCTTCGTATCACTGATGGCGCTCTGGTTGTTGTGGACTGTATTGAGGGTGTGTGTGTCCAGACTGAAACTGTGCTTCGACAGGCTTTGGGTGAGAGGATCAGGCCTGTCCTGACAGTTAACAAGATGGACAGGTGTTTCCTGGAGCTCCAGGTTGATGGAGAGGAGGCGTTTCAGACATTTTCTAGGGTTATTGAGAATGCCAATGTCATCATGGCAACCTATGAAGATCCCCTCCTTGGTGACTGTCAAGTCTACCCTGAGAAGGGTACTGTTGCTTTCTCTGCTGGTTTGCACGGCTGGGCTTTCACTTTGACCAACTTTGCCAAGATGTATGCCTCGAAGTTTGGAGTGGATGAGTCTAAGATGATGGAGAGGCTGTGGGGCGAGAACTTTTTTGATCCTGCTACCAAGAAGTGGACCAGCAAGAGCACTGGTTCTGCTACTTGCAAGCGTGGTTTTGTGCAGTTTTGTTATGAGCCAATCAAACAGATTATTAACACGTGCATGAACGATCAGAAGGATAAATTGTGGCCCATGTTGCAAAAGCTTGGTGTTGTCATGAAGTCTGATGAGAAGGACTTGATGGGAAAGCCTCTAATGAAGCGTGTGATGCAGACCTGGCTGCCAGCAAGCACTGCTCTGCTTGAAATGATGATCTTTCACCTGCCTTCTCCTGCAACGGCTCAGAGATACCGTGTGGAGAATTTGTATGAGGGTCCCCTTGATGATGCTTATGCCAATGCTATCAGGAATTGTGACCCTAACGGCCCCCTCATGCTTTATGTGTCTAAGATGATTCCTGCTTCTGACAAGGGTAGGTTCTTTGCCTTTGGGCGTGTTTTCGCTGGGAAGGTAACAACTGGTCTGAAGGTTAGGATCATGGGACCAAACTATGTGCCTGGTGAGAAGAAGGACTTGTATGTGAAGAGTGTGCAGAGGACTGTCATTTGGATGGGGAAGAGGCAAGAAACCGTTGAGGATGTGCCTTGTGGTAACACTGTTGCCTTGGTTGGATTGGATCAGTTCATCACTAAGAATGCCACTTTAACTAATGAAAAGGAAGTCGATGCCCACCCTATTCGTGCTATGAAGTTCTCTGTCTCACCTGTTGTGCGTGTGGCTGTTCAGTGCAAGGTAGCATCTGACCTGCCCAAGCTGGTGGAAGGTCTGAAGCGTTTGTCCAAGTCTGATCCCATGGTTGTCTGTAGCATCGAGGAATCTGGAGAGCATATCATTGCTGGAGCTGGAGAACTGCACCTTGAGATCTGTTTGAAGGATTTGCAGGATGATTTTATGGGTGGGGCAGAAATCATAAAGTCTGACCCTGTTGTGTCGTTCCGTGAGACTGTCCTAGAGAAGTCCTGCCGTGTGGTGATGAGCAAATCTCCTAACAAGCACAACCGTCTCTACATGGAGGCACGACCCATGGAGGAAGGGCTTGCAGAGGCTATTGATGATGGTCGTATTGGTCCAAGAGATGATCCAAAGATTCGTGGCAAGATCTTGTCCGAGGAGTTTGGTTGGGACAAGGATCTTGCAAAGAAAATCTGGTGCTTTGGTCCTGAGACCACTGGGCCAAACATGGTTGTGGATATGTGTAAGGGAGTTCAGTACCTTAATGAAATCAAGGATTCTGTTGTTGCTGGTTTCCAGTGGGCTTCAAAGGAAGGTGCCTTGGCTGAAGAAAACATGCGGGGTATCTGCTTTGAAGTCTGTGATGTGGTTCTTCATTCCGATGCCATTCACAGAGGTGGTGGGCAGGTCATTCCTACTGCTAGGAGGGTTATCTATGCATCCCAGCTGACTGCCAAGCCCAGGCTTCTTGAGCCCGTGTACATGGTGGAGATCCAAGCCCCCGAGCAGGCTCTCGGTGGAATCTACAGTGTTCTTAACCAGAAACGTGGTCATGTGTTTGAAGAAATGCAGAGGCCCGGTACCCCCTTGTACAATATCAAGGCGTACCTCCCTGTTGTCGAGTCTTTTGGATTTTCCAGTACTTTGAGGGCTGCAACATCAGGACAGGCTTTCCCACAAAGTGTTTTTGATCATTGGGATATAATGTCTTCTGATCCAATGGAAGCCGGTACACAAGCAGCACAGCTTGTTACAGAAATCAGGAAGCGAAAGGGTTTGAAGGAGCAGATGACCCCATTATCTGAGTTCGAGGACAAGCTGTGAGCATTTCAGTTTCGTGCTCAAGAAACTTTGACGAGCACAGTTTGGTTCTTGGCTGCTGTGCTAATTTTGTGATGTTTTTAAATTTTGTCACGGGGCAGTGGCGTAGTTGCCTGGCCTTTTGGAACACTAAAGTATTTTTTTTCTTTAAGCTCATTTTTATTTTCTCCTGTAAGAACTCAGAATGTTGTGATTGTTTCTTTTCGTGTTTATGAATGCAAGCTCAAATTAGATTGCGAAAAAGCGAAAAAGCCCTTTGATCAATTTTGTGCTTCGTTGCAAACAAGTGTAGAGCTGCACTGCTTTCGAGATGCAACAAATAAAACACAAATAAAAAACTTGAACTATAATCAGGCTAATCTGGGGATCCCCGACCCAGCTCTTTGGGAAGAGGCTTGTTGGGGTTGGATAACAAGTCAAAATGTGGTTTAGATGCCACTAGTATATATTGATACTGCTTCACAACATGTTAATAATTATTTTTAAAAAAATCATATATATATATAAAATTTTTCAAGTATTTTAAGTATGCTCCAAGCTAGATCTAAAAGTATTGAATTTAGTATCTTGAAATCAAAAGTGTTGGTCTTAAAAGTATTGAATTTAGTATCTTGAAATCAAAAGTGTTGGTCTTACTGGATAGCTGGACTCAAAGTTCTTGATTCCTAGAAATGATAAAACTCAACACTAATAAATGGTGCTATAAGCAGAACCTAATACTGAGAGGTATAAGTGTAGCAGAATCTATTAGTATTAGGTCCTGCTTGGTAGTTAGCAAGACCAAAAACATAATTTATTTATGTATTAAATAATATATATAATTGAATAAAAAAATCTAAAAAAATCAAACATTAAACTTTATAATATTATCTGGTCTTGTAATATTATCCAAAATAATATTATATTATAATATTTATGAATTATTTTGTAATGGATTTGATTGTTAAAAATTTTTCTTATATAATACAAGTATATAAAGTATATGATGTGAATAAAAAATTTATGTAGAGCTCCATTAACTTTAATATAATAATATTAAAATTATAATTTTTTTGAATGTTTTTATTTTAAAGATTTCATTGCGATTACATGTGAGACATGAATTAAGAATATGCACATATAAAATTTTTATGCCACTATTAAATTGGTTTTTAAATATTAATAAAGTATGTTAATATATATATATATATATATATATAAATCATTTAGTAAAATCTAAATTAATAAAAAATAACACTACAATTATCAAGATTTGTTTTTTAAAAAATAATATCACTGAATGAATTCTTCTTTTATGTTCATTAAAGATAACATAATCCCTCAGTAGGTGGGCTAACTTTTTTTTCTCTCTATTTTTTATTGAAATAGATTATGCATATACTACATTCACCATTATTGTTAACTTGTTAGCATTTTTAAAAAACAAAAACAAACATGCTTTAATAAGAAAATTCAAGGCAACCTCAAATAAATTTTTTTTTATCATCACCCAACTTTTATATAACATAAAAAAAGTTCCATCAATTTATTCTATTTACTATACGAAACAAATATTACATAAGAGAAAAGGAAAAAAAATCAAAAGGGAAAAAAATTAATTTGAAGTAAGGAAAAAAAATTAAAAAATTTGAAAATTTTGGAAAAAGAATTTTTGAAATGCAAAAACAAACATTCTTTAATAATAAAATTCAACTCAACCTAAAATGAAAAAAAATATCATCATCTAACTTTTGTATAATATAAAAGAAACTTCTATCTATTTATTTCCTCTTTATCGTATGAAAAAAATTAAATAAAAAAAGAAAAATTTAAAGTATTAGGTCATGCTGGGTTCGGATTTAAGAACTTTAAGTCTGGCTGCAACACTAGACCTAACAATAATATTTATAATATAACTAATAATATTTAACTTGTTTGACCAAATTCTTATATTTTTTAATCTTTTAAAAGAAAGTTTGGTTTTTCTTCAATAGTTATTGACATGACAAAAGAGTTGATGTTTTCTCCCAAATATAAGAGTGTTGAAGTAATAAATAACCTGGTAAGACTGGGGTTGAACTACAAGGAAATTAACTGTATAAACTACAAATAAAGAAATAGATAATAACAGAAAAAGAGTTGAAGAGAGCTTTAAGATGTGATATTGATATAAGGATTTTAAAAAATAGAATACAATTGTTAATGTTAGAAAATCCACTAATGGTATTTCAAACAAGTATAGTATAAACTCTTTTTATTACTCAACTGGAAACTACACACAAAAAAGATTCTAATCGAATTATAAATTGTTAACATGAATACATTATTTATCTTATTCGAATAATGCTAATACTTGTAAATGTTGTCAGGTATTCATTATTATAACTTATGTTAACGACAAATCAATTTTTTTCATAGCACAGGTGTTGGTTATACCGGTTGAGTTATGAAAGTATGAAGTATTTATTGTACCAAGGGTTATACAACATAAATCTAGATTGACCATTTAATAAGCAAAGTATTAAAAGTGAACGAGATAACAAATACAAAATATGTTAGTATCAAACATTACTGTCCATGTTGAATTTATACCATACTTACATCATTAGTGTAACCTTTTCACTAATTAACTTAACTAAACACATTGAAAAAGAGAAATTAAAATAAACAAGATAAGAATATAAATAAGATATAAGTTAATCAAGTAAACAAAATGAAATGAAAAGCATAAAAAAGAGATTAATATAAGGAAAATTTAATCATTGCAAAAATATAAAGAGAGAACAAGAACATGATCTTAATCTGAAAAGTAAGATGCCTAAATGTATTGTAAATGCCTGCTTTTATAGGCCAAAATTTGTAACTATTGATTTGTTGACTAATTGTTGAGTGGGTGGCTATATCTTGACTTCGTGACAATCCTTATCTTCTTGTCTAAACAAAACATCATTACTAACATTAGAATTTGAATAGACCATCCTATCAAAGTTCTACAAAATTATCTTAACTTTCCAACAAACAACAAAAAACAAATGAGGTTATTTGAATTTTTAAAACTCGAGATATGGGCTGAACACTAAACAGTATCTAAATTGCAGGACAGATTTCAACTTCTCCGTTGTTGCTACAATTTGAACTTGAAAATGACCTTTTTGAATCTTGGACTCCCATGAAAGTTTTATGCCTATGTTTTAATTTTACATCCATATAGAGTAGATATAAATCCAAGTTTTACAACTCCAGATATGACCTAAGGATTGAACAGTGTTCCAGTTTGGACTGAACCAACATCTATTTTCTAAGCTTATCCCTATCTTTGTCTTCTCAATTCAGTAGTTAAACTCACCAACTAATTCTTTCATTTATATAATAGGCCTGTGATTAGTACTTAAAAGTGCATTTTTATCAAGGTTTTATATCATCATTTTGCACTTGAAGTATCAATAACTCCTTAACTAAAGCATGTTTTATAATAATATATCTAATAATATAAGATACCTTCAATTTATGGTAAATGTTCATTTTAAATGCAGGCCTATCACATAAATGAAAGGATTGATTGATGACTTTAAGAACTTAAATTGCAAGGGAAAAAAGATGACCAAAATTAGAAAAGAGATGTCGGTGCAATCCAAATCGGAACACTGTTCGGTAATTGGGTCATATCTGGAGCTATAAATCTCAGATTTAGGTCTACTTTATATAGATGGAAAGGTAAGACATAGGCCTACAACTTTTATATGGAGCCCAAGATCTAAAAAGGCCATTTTCAAGTCCAAATTGTTGCAACAACAAAGAAACCCGAATCTATCCTGCAGCCCGAACATTGTTCAGTATTTTGGCCATATCTAGAGTTCTAGAAGTCCAACGGAACTGAATTTGTTACACAAGAAAGCGGAGACAATTCCCTACAACTTTCATGTTTTCAAGTGGCTCCAATTTTGACGTTATCAGTAACGTTTTGGGCAGACAAGAGAAGATAAGGATTGTCACCAAGTCAAGAGTTGGCCACCCACTCATCAATTAGTCATCAAATTAATAGTTCCCAATTTTGGCCTATAAAAGGAGCCATTTGCCATGCATTTAGGCATCTTGGTGTCCAGATCAAGATCATGCTTTTCCTTTCTCACTTTGTATTTTTTGTAATGTTTATGCTTTGCTTTCATTAATATCAAGTTTATGCCTTTCATTTCCTTTCTTTTACTTAGTTAACTCTTATCTTATTTATGTTCTTATTTTGTTTATTTATTTTTCTTTCTTTCATTATGTCTAGCTAAGTTTATTATGTCAAGTTCCTTTCCTTTACTTAGTTAACTTTTATGTTCTTATTTTGTTTATCTATTTTGCTTTCTTTCATTATGTCTAGCTAAGTTAGTTATGTCAAGGTGAAAAGGTTACACTAATGGTGTGAGAATAAGTATAATGTAAACTTAATATGGACTTTAATGTTTGATACTAACATGTTTTATATTTGTTATCTTGTTCACTCTTTAATACTTTGCTTGTTAAATGATTAATCTTGATTTATGTTGTATAACACTTGGTACAACAAATGCTTGGCACTTTCATAGTTCATACTGTATGGTATAACCAACACCTGAGCTATGAAAGGAACTTGATTTGTTGTTAACATAAGTTATAATCATGAATGCTTGACGAGATTTACAAGTACTAGCATTAATCGAATAAGATGACTAATGTAATCATGTTAACAATCTATAATCTAATTGGAACCTCCTTTATGTGTGGTTTCCGATTAAAAAATAAGAGTTTATACTATACTTGTTTGACATACCATTAGTGGAACCTCTAACCTTGACATTTGTTATTATTATTGTTTAATCTTTACATTAATTTTCCATCTCCAAGTTCTCATCATCTTCTTCTTCTTCTATTTCTTTATTATTATTATTATTATTATTATTATTATTATTATTGTTATTGTCATTGTTATTATTATTGTTATTACTATTATTATTGTTGTTGTTATTATTATTATTGTTGTTGTACTATTATCGTTTATAATTTGTACAATTAACCTGCCTGTGGTTCGACCCTGGTCTTGCCGGGTTATTTATTACTTCGATACTCCTGCACTTGGGAGAAGACATCAATCTTTTAGTCGTGTCAGCCTGCATTTAAGATGAATATTTACCATAAATTAATGGTTCTTGTAGTATTATACATGATATTATAAAACATGCTTTAGTTAAGGAGTTATTGATATTTCAAGTGCAAAATGATGATATAAAATCTCAATAAAAATACACTTTTAAATATTAATCACACCCTCAACCAGCTTATTAGTAGTTCCTAGTAATCAAAGTGTTAAAATAGAAAAACAATTTGCAAGTTTCACAAAGCAAGACATTCATTATTTAACTTCTATTAATCTATCCAACTAAACAAACTCTCATTAAATTTATATATTTGCTCCATAACTATGTATTAATATATTGAGCACAAGGTATTAATAAACCTTTAGGAATAACCCAAAAATAGGTTATGACAAGGATATAAGGCCAATGCTTAAGAGTCTTCAACATACAATATTGATACAAGCTTTTGAACAAGCTAAATGGCAAGAGGAATCAAATAATGTCATGGTCGAGAAGAGGCTATGTAACCCAAGAACTGCTCTCTCATATAACATGGGTCGACAACTAGGTAAATATCTACCAAAGACTTATAACCATTTAAAAAAAAAACTACCTCATGGTTCAAGACAAAACTCTAAAACTTTATATGAGGAAAGGAGAAGGTTAGGAATATTTTTTTGATGTGGGTAGAGGTATGCATATGGAAATTCATGTATCATAAAGGAAATATATATGATAGAAGGAGTAGAAGAGGATAGGCTCCTAGATGTGAAAGAAGGTAATATTAATGAAATTATGGTAGAAGAAGGCAAGATCGACGAGTATGGAATAAGTTGATGAAAAGGAACAATCATGTGGTTGCCATGAGGTTTATCCATTGGTTAAATCTATTATAAAAGAATGCTACATGGGAAGAGCTAGAAGAATTATCTAAAAAATTTCCAAAGTTCAATATTGATTCTTGAGATAAGAATCATTTGAAGGAAGGGGTATTATCACAATATAGCATGAAAATTAGTTGTAGATGGAAAGAGCATGTAGAAAATATGGTTAATAGCTGGGAAAAGAGTTGTTACATATGACAGAGAAGTTAGTTATAAGAAGCAGTTAGTTTGTTAATTGTTAATAAAAAATTAAACATGTGATTGATTGATTTATTGTTAGTTAGAATATTTTGGTGAAGGCTAGCAAGGTAGTAGTAGATTGCAATGTATATATAAGCAATGTAATCAGGAGGAATAAGGGATGAGCAATAAGATTTGTGAAATTGCAAACATCTACATAGTCTTTGTTCCTTTCATTGATTTTATTCTCGCTTCATTTCTTGGACTTCTTCATCTTGTTATGGTCCAACAATAACAAACCATTTTGGTTTGGATTTTTGTCACTTTTCTTTAGGTGTGTGTTTTTACTATTATCTTCCTTTACTTTTTCCTCCTCCTTTTCTTTTTGTACTAAGGTGTAACTGGGTACTATGATTTTTTGGCGATGAATTAAAGTCATTGTTTATAAGGTTTAATTAGCTTAGAAATATAAATGAAAAAAAAAAATTAATTAACCCTAACTATTAGCTACTATATGAATTCAATAATTTTTTAGAAACACAAAAACCCTAAAAAGAGAAAACGTTTTCATTTGGAAAACAAAAATCACAAATTCACTTCTATATGTTCTAAAATTATGTAGATTCCTCACCACATTGACATTTAACCCTAAAAACAGGGGAAATAACAAATATAAAGAAAGAGCATACGAACAAAATATAAGTAGTTAAAGCTCAAACCTAAAAGAGATTGTTAGAGGAAGAAGCGAACATGAGATGGTAAATAATGAACAAGCATTACAATAGATGTTTTTGAGAAAAAGTGATGAAACGAGAAAAGAAAACAAAATCATTGATTTGTTGAAGCAAGATTTAAGGGAGATGAGATTATTTTTGTCAAATAGAGTAGGATATTAATTGTAATAAATGAGAAGTAGGTTCTCATGAATGAGAAGTGAATAGTACTTAAAATTTTATTTTTATAAAGGGTTTATATTATCATTTTGCACTTGAAGTATCAATAACTCCTTAACTAGAGCATGTTTTATACTAACAAATCTGATAATATAAGATAACTTTAATTTATGGTAAATATTCATTTTAAATGCAGGCATGTCTCATAATTCAAAGGATTTATTGTTGTGATTAACTATTGAAAGTGAAAGGACAAAGAAAAGGCTAAGCTTAGAAAAGAGATACTAATTCAATTCAAATTCGAACACTGTTAAGTCATTGGGTCATATCTGGAGCTATAGATCTTGAATTTCAGTTTGGTTTATATGGCTAGAAAAATAAGAAATAGACCTACAATGTACATGAATAGGAAAAGACCCAAATCTATCGTTTGCAAATTCAAAGTTTGGCCATAAAAGAGAAGTCAGAATTTGTCCTATAATCCAGCCTAAACACTGCTCAAAATTTTACCCATAGCTAGAGTTCTAAAAGATAAAATGAAGTAAACTTTGGTGGGTGGAAGGATAAGATAATTTTAAATAACTTTCATGAGAAGACCTACTCAAATTCTGATGTTAGCAATGACATTTCATCTAGACAAGAGCTTGAGGGCTATCCACCACGTCCACCAAAAGCACTACTTAGTATTTTAGACATATATTAAGTTGTAGTGGTTCAAATACTCTAAAATTTGATGGGTGGAAGGATAAGATAATTTCCAATAACTTTCATGAAAAACACTTTGCCAAATTTTGATTGCATCAATGTCATCTCATCCAGCTAAAATACTTGAATGATGTTGTACACCAAGTCCACTACATCAATAGCTAGCCACTATATCAATAATCAATTACCAAATGGATATTTTCGAATTTTAGCCTATAAAAAGAGACATTTGCCATTCATTTAGGCATCTTGGTTTTCAGATCAAGATCATGTTTTTGCTCTCTTTTTATATTTTTGTAATTCTTAAGTTTTACTTTTATTAATGTTTTGTTCATGCTTTTTATTTGCCATTTCATTTCTTTTACTATACTTAGTTAACTTGTATAGGAGATGGATATCAATAACCATGAAGGTTTGTTAGAGGGTCATAAAATGAGGTGCAATCCCCATGGTGACAGTCAATCCCACTGCCCCTTTCATGGACATTGCTGATCTTTGTATCCTAATCAAGGATGTTGGCACTAGATCATTCTAGAGGTGTTTATGTCCATCTTTATCATTACCTTTGCTGATAGGATGTTTACTCAGCTACTATCATCCACCAGGATCCTATGGACCTTATGACCTTCCATTACTATTGAGATCACTAAGGCATCCTCGTATGAGTGTTTAATCCCTTGTCCATTAGTAGGGGTGAAGGTGATGGGTTCACACTGAAAATTATCTTAGCCTATTGTAACTAGAACTTGGTCTCTCAGACTCATCCTCTTATTACTGTTGTCGTTTACATTAGTTGATGGGCCCTCTAATATGACAAGGATCTCTAGGAGTGCTAGTCTTTGTTGCCTTGCTTCACCTCCTTCCTTTTCTAAAGATGGATCCTTTTTCAGGAATTCAGAGGTATCCCTATGTTAGAAGTTTCTCCACTTCTTTCTTGAGTGCATAATAGTCCTTAATGTCGTCTCTATTCTCTCTATAAAACTAACAATACTTTTTGGAGAACTTCAGGATGAGATTAGGCTTTAAAGGAGGAGGATATTGAAGCAGGTTCTAACCCCTTAAAGCTATATAGATCTTCGTGTAACTAGTGTTTACAAGAGTGTAAACCCTTTCGAGCCTACTAGGATGTTCCCTAGAAGGCCCTTTCTTTTTAATATCTTATCATTTGATAGGGAAATGATTCATGCTAGGGGTTTAGTTTTCATCTCTTCTCAATGGATCTACGAGAAGCTTCTATAGGTAGTTGACATGACTAAAAGATTGATGTCTTCTCCCAAGTGCAAGAGTGTCGAAGTAATAAATAACCCGGCAAGACCGGGGTCGAACCACAGGGAGGTTAATTGTACAAATTATAAGCAACAATTATAAACAACAACAATAGTAACAACAACAACAACAATAATAATAGTAATAACAACAATAACAATAATTACAACAATAATAGTAGTAGTAGTAGTAGTAGAAGAAGAAGAATAAGAAGAAAAAGAATAAATTGATAAGAACTTTGAGATGGAAGATTAACGTAAGGATTAAACAATGATAATAACAAATGTCAAGGTTAGAGGATCCACTAATGGTATGCCAAACAAGTATAGTATAAACTCTTATTATTTAATTGGAAACCACACACAAAGGAGGTTCCAATCTGATTATAGATTGTTAACATGATTACATTAGTCATCTTATTCAATTATTGCTAATACTTGTAAATCTGTCAAACATTCATGATTATAACTTATGTTAACAACAAATCAAGTTCCTTTTATAGCTCAGGTGTCGGTTATACCATATAGTATGGGCTATGAAAGTGCCAAGCATTTGTTGTACCAATTGTTATACAACATAAATCAAGATTAGTCATTTAACAAGCAAAGTATTAAAGAGTGAAGAAGATAAAAAATATAAAACATGTTAGTATAAAACATTAAAGTCCATATTAAGTTTACACTATACTTATTCTTACACCATTAGTGTAACCTTTTCACCTTGACATAATAAACTTAGCTAGACATAATGAAAGAAAGAAAAATAAATAAACAAAATAAGAACATAAATAAGATAAAAGTTAACTAAGTAAATGAAAGGAAATGAAAGGCATAAACTTGATATTAATGAAAGCAAAGCATAAACATTACAAAAAATACAAAGAGAGAAAGCAAGAGCATGATTTTGATCTGGAAACCAAGACGCCTAAATTCATGGCAAATGCCTCCTTTTATAGGCCAAAATTATGAACTATTGATTTGATGACTAATTGATGAGTGGGTGACCAACTCTTGACTTGGTGACAATCCTTATCTTCTCTTGTCTGCCCAAAACATCATTGATAACATCAAAATTGGAGCCACTTAAAAACATGAAAGTTGTAGGAAATTGTCTCAGCTTTCTTATGTAAAAAAGTCAACTCATTTGGACTCCTAAAACTCCAGATATGGGCCAAATACAGAACAGTGCTTGGGCTGGAAGACAGATTCGGGCTTCTTTGTTGTTGCTATAATTTGGACTTGAAAATGGACTTTTTAGATCTTGGGCTCCTATGAAAGTTGTTGGCCTATGTCTTACCTTTCCATCCAAATAAATTGGACCTAAATTTGAGATCTACAGCTCTATATATGACCCAATTACCGAACGGTGTTCCGGTATGGACTGCACCGACATCTCTTTTTTAAGTTTGGCCATCTCTTTGTCCTTTCAATTTCAGTTCTTAAATTCATCAATCAATCCTTTCATTTATGTGATAGGCTTGCATTTAAAATGAACATTTACCACAAATTAAAGGTATCTTATTGACACGACTAAAAGATTGATGTCTTCTCCCAAGTGCAGGAGTGTCGAAGTAATAAATAACCCGGCAAGACCGGGGTCGAACCACAGGGAGGTTATTTGTACAAATTATAAATAACAATAATATAACAACAATAACAATAACAATAACAACAACAATAACAATAACAACGACAATAATAATAATAATAACAATAACAATAATAATAATAATAATAATAATAATAATAATAATAATAATAGTAGTAGTAGTAATAATAATAATAATAATAATAATAGTAGTAGTAGTAGTAGCAGCAACAACAACAATTGAATAATAGTTGTAGTAGTAATAATAATAATAATAATAAAGAAAGAGAAGAAGAAGAAGAAGATGATGAGAACTTGAAGATGGAAAATTAATGTAAGGATTAAACAATAATAATAACAAATGTCAAGGTTAGAGGTTCCACTAATGGTATATCAAACAAGTATAGTATAAACTCTTATTATTGAATTGGAAACCACACACAAAGGAGGTTCCAATCAGATTATATATTGTTAACATGATTACATTAGTCATCTTATTCAATTAATGCTAATACTTGTAAATCTCGTCAAACATTCATGATTATAACTTATGTTAACAACAAATCAAGTTCATTAGTCATCTTATTTGATTAATGCTAATACTTGTAAATCTCGTCAAGCATTCATGATTATAACTTATGTTAACAATAAATCAAGTTCCTTTCATAGCTCAGGTGTCGGTTATACCATACATTATGGGCTATGAAAGTGCCAAGCATTTGTTGTACCAAGTGTTATACAACATAAATCAAGATTAATCATTTAACAAGCAAAGTATTAAAGAGTGAACAAGATAACAAATATAAAACATGTTAGTATCAAACATTAAAGTCCATATTAAGTTTACATTATACTTATTCTTACACCATTAGTGTAACCTTTTCACCTTGACATAACTAACTTAGCTAGACATAATGAAAGAAAGCAAAATACACCATTAGTGTAGCCTTTTCACCTTGACATAACTAACTTAGCTAGACATAATGAAAGAAAGCAAAATAGATAAACAAAATAAGAACATAAAAGTTAACTAAGTAAGCGAAAGGAAATGAAAGGCATAAACTTAATATTAATGAAAGCAAAGCATAAAAAATACAAAGAGAGAAAGGAAGAGCATGATCTTGATCTAGAAACCAAGATGCCTAAATGCATGGCAAATGCCTCCTTTTATAGGCCAAAAATGGGAACTATTGATTTGATGACTAATTGATAAGTGGGTGGCCAACTTTTGACTTGGTGACAATCCTTATCTTCTCTTGTCTGCCCAAAACGTCATTGATAACGTCAAAACTGGAGCCAGTTGCAAACATGAAAGTTGTAGGCAATTGTCTCAGCTTTCTTGTGTAAAAAATTCAGCTCATTTGGACTTCTAGAACTCCAGATATGGCCAAAATACCGAACAGTGCTCGGGCTGGAAGACAGATTCGGGCTTCTTTGTTGTTTCTACAATTTGGACTTGATAATGGCCTTTTTAGATCTTGGGCTCCATATGAAAGTTGTAGGCCTATGTCTTACCTTTCCATCCATATAAATTGGACCTAAATCTGAGATATATAGCTCTAGATATGACCCAATTACCGAACAGTGTTCCGGTTTGGATTGCACCGACATCTCTTCTCTAAGTTTGACCATCTCTTTATCCATGCAATTTAAGTTCTTCAAGTCATCAATCAATCCTTTCATTTATGTGATAGACCTGCATTAAAAATAGACATTTACCACAAATTAAAGGTATCTTATATTATTAGATACATTATTATAAAACATATTTTAGTTAAGGAGTTATTGATACTTCAAGTGCAAAATGATGATATAAAACCATGATAAAAATGCACTTTTAAGTACTAATCACACCCCCCAACCAGCTTATTACTAGTCCCTAGTAATCAAAGCGTAAAATAGAAAAACAATTTGCAAATTCCACAAAGCAAGGTATTCATCATTTAACTTCCATTAATCTATCCAGATAAACAAACTCTCATTAAATTTATATATCTGCTCAATACCTCTTAACAAGATATTAATAAACCTTTCTTTTGTGCTCAATGTATCAACACATAATTATGGGGCTTTTCTTGGAAGAAAACAAAATTTTTGTTCTAATGTTTAAGGTTAACTTCCTTGGGTTGGGATTACTATTTTTGTCTTTTTTTTTTTTAACTCTATATACATATACTTTAAAAACATCATGCATCTTTAACCCATGTAACGAGCTTTCAGCTAATGACTCCCAGACCAGTTGGTCTTAGGGCATTAGGTGTTAAGACACCCCTACGAGCTTAGTAACTCGGGTCGCAGATACTGATATGTAGATAGTGCAATGTTTGATTCCCTTAAGCTTTTCTCCTCAACCCATGTAACAAGCGTTGGGCCAATAGCTCCCAAGTCAGTTGACTTTAGGGTATTAGGTGTTAAAACACCCCTTCGGACTTAATTGCTTAGGTTAGGGAGGCTACGAAACCAAACTTATCTACATTTTTATTATCATCATTTTTTTTTCTTTTTCTTTTTCTTTTTTTTTCATGTTTTTCTTTTTTTCTTTTTAATTATATACAATCCCTTTCCCTTAGTTGTTACCTTTAACAAAAGAACATAAATAATGTAATAATCCAATATGCAACCCACAATCATATGTTAAAGTGTGTGTGTGTAAATTAAGGTTTAAAAATACATGTTAAATAAGTATATGAGCAGAATTAAGTGGTAACAATACGAGAGTTTGTAAACCTGAATATTTCAGGAAGTATTATAATAGACCTTGTTAAGAATGGTTACTAAGATGCGTCTCAAGAGTCACTTTAACAAAAGAACTCCTTTACTCTGCCATCCTAGTAACAACAATTATGCACATGCTTTATGAAATGAAAAACAATTTTTTTTTATCAACTACTACCCTCTCCCCCCAACCAAAACGAGACATTGTCCTCAATGTTCTAAGGTAGAAAGATAGAGTATAAAAGATATCACCTGAAATAACGAACACTGACAAAACCTGAAACACACTAAAACAAAAATAAGAAATAACAAAACATAATAATAAAACCAAAAGACACAAAAATTCACAAATGAAGGCTCAAATCCAATCTAAGCTTTTTACGGCTTCCCGTAGATGACCAATTTATGCGACTCATGGAAGGATCAATCACAGGAATGAAAGATTGTAGTTGGTCAATCAACTGTTCAGCAGTAGCAGCAGAGATTATGATTTGTCGTGCAGAAGATGTTAGAAATTCCTGTTCCACAGCATGATCAAGAAAAGACAACAACTTATCATAATAACCATTAACATTTAACAAACCTATGGGTTTATGGTGAATGTGCAATTGAGCCCAAGAGGAAATATGAAAGATCTCTTCCAATGTGCCTAGACCACCTGGTAAAGCAATGAAAGCATCAGCATGGTTAAACATTGCATTCATTCGAGCCGACATTGTGGAGACCTGAAGTTCCTCTCCAATTGTTTTTCCAATGATGTCCCCTTGTGCCAAAGCTTCAGGGACGACCCCCAAAACTTGACTACCTCCTAAAAATGCAGCTATTGACACACCTCCCATTAACCCAAGACTGCCTCCCCCATACACTAAATGAATCTTTCTCTCAGCTAGCACCTAACCAAGATGATTTGCTGATTCTAAAAACTCCTTTTCTTTCCCAGGACTAGATCCACCGAAAACACAAATATTTCTTATTTGATGACCTGAGGAACTTGCCATTTCTACACACTTCTGTATTTGTTAAATGTATGGGTTGAGTAGAAATGAAAGGAAGGAAAAGAGGGTTTTATAGATGAGAAATTAGAAAGGCAATCATAACATCTATATGTAGGCCAGCTAGAGTCTCACACACTCTCTCTCTCTTTTTATTTATTTATTTACTTTTGAAAAAAAACATGTGTATGTACAGGTAGTTGTGATTGTGGCTCACATCTTCCCTTGGTTTTACGTCCAAGAACGGCTTAAACGCCCTCTATGGGTCGGGGATAGGCTTCCCATCCAGTTTTCTTAAAAACTGGCAAACAGGGTCTTTTTTAGTCAGATTCCCAAGACTAAGTCGATCATGTTCTTTATGAAATAGTGGCCATAAATCATGAATTGCACGATGCACATCTCCACTAGGATGCGTCTCAAGAGTCAATAGAAGATTATCTAAAGACTCCTTACTCAGGCCATCCTTAATGAATTGTATTTTATCTTCACGGTTTATAGATACCATTCCTAAAGAACGACATTGTGTATTACAAGTCCATCTAGCACATCGATGACAGACTTCTAGTCGTTTTGCACGACGTTTCTTTGCAAAAGTGCTTTTACCTGTTCCAGGCATGTGTGAAATAAAGAAATTAGAGGACTCACCTGATAATCGGACCTTTGCTTCAATCAACCAACGAATATCTTCAGGAATTCCATGATTCATTAACAATCTCAATCTTGCACATCTAGCACGGTAAATTTTTGTAATCGCATTCTGAGGCAGAGCGGGAAAATACTTTTTCAATTTTTCAAGATTAGTGTCCATTTTCAAATGAGAATTAGAAGAGAGATTCAAAGAATTGCACAAATATATACACAAATATCAGTTATTGTGGGAAACTGAAAGAACCGACTTAAGTCACGGAGTACCGTTATCCGCCATTTGACCGGGGTGAGAGAAACTAGCAAAAATCACTCAAAAAGAAACACAAAAACAATGTGAGAAAAACAAAATAATCAACCTTTATCTACAAGATCATTCAAACCAGCTGATTCATTTTCACTAGGAAAATTATCAAAGTAAGCTTTCAAACGATGTCCATTTTCCTTAAAATCATTGTCATTCATTGAATTCTCAATATCACAGGCCCCATAAGGATTGGTCCATCTTAATCTTAGCTCTTTAGGGAATGCATAGAGTTGAGAATCATAAAACAAAACTTTTTGACCAGTGTCAATTTTTTGACAATTTTCACAAGTTTTGCAGAATGCATGTGTGTCCTTGAACATGGTGGGCCAATAAAATCCATTTTGAAAGATTTTTGCAGCAGTCTTTTTTGACGAGAAATAATAATAATAATAATAATAATAATAATAAAGAAAAAGAAGGAGAAGAAGAAGAAGAAGATGAGAACTTTGAGATGGAATATTAATGTAACGATTAAACAATGATAATAACAAATGTCAAGGTTAGAGGTTCCACTAATGGTATATCAAACAAGTATAGTATAAACTCTTATTATTGAATTGGAAACCACACACAAAGGAGGTTCCAATCAGATTATATATTGTTAACATGATTACATTAGTCATCTTATTCAATTAATGCTAATACTTGTAAATCTCGTCAAGCATTCATGATTATAACTTATGTTAACAATAAATCAAGTTCCTTTCATAGCTCAGGTGTCGGTTATACCATACATTATGGGCTATGAAAGTGCCAAGCATTTGTTGTACCAAGTGTTATACAACATAAATCAAGATTAGTTATTTAACAAGCAAAGTATTAAAGAGTGAACAAGATAACAAATATAAAACATGTTAGTATCAAACATTAAAGTCCATATTAAGTTTACATTATACTTATTCTTACACCATTAGTGTAACCTTTTCACCTTGACATAATTAACTTAGCTAGACATAATGAAAGAAAGCAAAATAGATAAACAAAATAAGAACATAAAAGTTAACTAAGTAAAGGAAAGGAAATGAAAGGCATAAACTTAATATTAATGAAAACAAAGCATAAAAAATACAAAGAGAGAAAGGAAGAGCATGATCTTGATCTGGAAACCAAGATGCCTAAATGCATGGCAAATGCCTCCTTTTATAGGCCAAAATTGAGAACTATTGATTTGATGACTAATTGATAAGTGGGTGACCAACTTTTGACTTGGTGACAATCCTTATCTTCTCTTGTCTGCCCAAAACGTCATTGATAACGTCAAAATTGGAGCCAGTTGTAAACATGAAAGTTGTAGGCAATTGTCTCAGCTTTCTTGTGTAAAAACTTCAGCTCATTTGGACTTCTAGAACTCCAGATATGGCCAAAATACCGAACAGTGCTCGGGCTGGAAGACAGATTCGGGCTTCTTTGTTGTTGCTACAATTTGGACTTGATAATGGCCTTTTTAGATCTTGGGCTCCATATGAAAGGTGTAGGCCTATGTCTTACCTTTCCATCCATATAAATTGGACTTAAATCTGAGATTTACAGCTCTAGATATGACCCAATTACCAAACAGTGTTCCGGTGTGGACTGCATCGACATCTCTTTTTTAAGTTTGGCCATCTCTTTGTCCTTTCAATTTCAGTCTTAAATTCATTAATCAATCCTTTCATTTATGTGATAGCCTTGCATTTAAAATGAACATTTACCACAAATTAAAGGTATCTTATATTATTAGATATATTATTATAAAACATGCTTTAGTTAAGGAGTTATTGATACTTCAAGTGCAAAATGATGATATAAAACCTTGATAAAAATGCACTTTTAAGTACTAATCAGTAGTCAAGACTTCCTATACTCTTATGTGACTCTCGATCATCAAGTTAACCCTCATGAGAGTTCTATCCTATAAAGGGTGGAGATGTTTCCTTAACTCTTCACTTTTGACCTCCTTGATCAAAGCCTCCCAGTCTATAGGTTCCAACAAGTCTTCCACCAAAGGCGTTACTTCATTAAATCTCCTCAGATACACTCAAGTGGACTCCTTCTCACTTTGAGTAACCCTAAATAATTCTATGGAGTTTTTTTCATGAGAATGATGGCAATGAAATATACTACTAGATTAACACATAGATCCTAGAAGCTCAAGATAGACCCTGACTTCACTTTGTTGTACCATATCCTCACATTCCTTCTATAGGTAGTGAGCAATATCTTGCATATGACATCATTATCATGGTTGACCAGTTCAAGGCTCCCCCTCACATTCTGGATATGCTCTTAGGGGTCTATAAGTTCATTATAACTATCTAGGTTTATCTTTGTGGATAGGTACTTTTTTGGGACTTTGGCTTTAAGGACTCTCTTAAACAGAAGGGAGCCTTTTACATGATACTGGTGGACAGGATGGTGATGTTGTGAGTCCTCCCCAACCCTTCTTCTAGGTTGTTCTCGGTGTGAGTTAGATGAACTTGAGGAATCTAGCATGGGATGGCAAGAGCGATGACTTTTTTCTCTCACATGGTGGCTGGTATAGGCTCTACGAGAATGTTCACTTCACAATGGTACCATGGGATGACATGAACGTTCTCTGGTTGGACTATGGGAATGATGTCTTGGAGGTTCTTCCTCGTTTTGTCCATATCCCTTTATATAGTTGAGGTGTTTTCGTGTGATAGGGGTTGATTAGTACCTAAAAATGTATTTTATCAAGTTTTTATATTATCATTTTGCACTTGAAGTATCAATAACTCCTTAACTGGAGCATGTTTTATAATAATAAGTCTGATAATATAAAATAGCTTTAATTTATGGTAACTGCTCATTTTAAATGCATGTATATCTCACAATTCAAAGGATTGATTGATGTGATTAACTATTGAATGTGAAAGGATAAAGAAAAAGCTAAGCTTAGAAAAGAGATGTTGATTCAATTCAAACTAGAATACTATCCAGTCATTGGGTCATATTGGGAGTGATACGATGACACGATCAAAGAGTTGATGTCTTATCCCAAGTGCAGAAGTGTCAAAGTAAAATAACCTGGCAAGACCGGGGTTGAACCACAGGGAGATGAATTATATAAATTGCAAATAAAGAAAAAGATTTGAAGAGAATAATAATAGAAAAGGAGTTGAAGAAAGTTTTGGGATGTGATATTGATGTAAGGATTAAACAATAATAAAACATATGTCAAGGTTATAGGATTCACTAATGGTATTTCAAATAAATATAATATAAACTCTTTTTATTACTCAACTGGAAACCACACACAAAGGAGGTTCCAATCAGATGATTTCTTGTTATTAGCTCATTATAAATTACTAACATGATTATATTAATAATCTTATCTAAGTAACACCATACTTATAAATATCATCATGCATTCATGTTGCTAGTTTATGTTAACAATAAATCAAGTTCCTATCATAATAACGATGTCCGCCGAAGACTATGAAGGATCAAGCATTTGATGTACCAAGTATTATACAACACAAATCTAGATTAACCATTTAATAAGCAAGGTATTAAGAATTAGTAAGATAAAAAGATAAAACATGTTAATAATAATGTTTCTTGGATTTAAAGCTCATGTTGAGTTTATATTATACCTATTCTAACACCATTAGAGAAACCTTTTCACTTTGACATAATTAACTTAACTAAACATTAAGAAGGAGAAAAACATAAATAAACAATATAAGAACATAAACATAATATAAGCTAACTAAGTATAGGAAAGGAAATGAAAGAGCATAAACAAGAGATTACTATAGCATGAAAGAAAACTTGAACATTACAAAGATGTAGAGAGAAAGCAAGAAGATGACTTTGATCTAAAAATTAATATGACTAAATACATGGCAAATGCCTCCTTTTATAGGTTAAGATTAAAACTATTGATTGATTGAATAATTGGTGGCCATCTATTGATTTGGTGGCTAGTTTTTGACATTAGTGGCTGCTGTTTTTTTGATATTATGGGCTGATAATTAATATTGTTGGCTGGCCAAAACATCATTACTAACATCAGAATTATAGCCAACTGAATTATCTAAGTTGTGGGTAATTGTCTCAACTTTCCAACAAAAAAACCAGAGCTCATTTGGACTTCTAAAACTCAAGATATGAGCCAAAAACCAAATAGTGTTTGAGCTGTAGGACAGCTTCCAACGTCTTCGTTGTTGCTAAGATTTGAACTTGAAAATGCAGAATTGAGTCTTTGAGTCCACATGAAAGTTGTAGGTCTATGTCTTACCTTTCCATCCATATAAAATGGACCTAAATCCGAGATCTACAACTCTAGATATGATCCAATTATCGAATGGTGTTCGAGTTTGGAATGCACCAGCAACACTTTGCTAAGTTTGGCCTTCTCTTTGTCCTTTTAATTTCCTTTTAATTTTAATACTTAAGCTCATCAATTAATCCTTTTATTTATGTGATAGACCTGCATTTAGGATGAACATTTATTATGAATTAAAGGTATATTATATTTTTAGACTTGCTAATATAAAACATGCTTTTGTTAGGGAATTTAATGATACTTTAGGTGCAATATGATGACATAAATCCTTAATGAGAATGCACTTTTAAGTACTAACCACACAACTAAAAGATTGATGTCTTCTCCTAAGTGTAGGAGTGTCGAAGTAATAAATAACTCGGCAAGACCGGGGTCGAACCACAAGGAGGTTAAATGTATAAATTATAGCTGACAATAATAACAATAACAACAACAACAACAACACCACCACCAACAACAACAACAACAACAACAACAACAACAACAATAATAATAATAGTAGTAGTAGTAATATTAATAATAATAATAATAATAATAATAAAGAAAAAGAAGAAGAAGAAGAAGATAAGAACTTCAAGATGAAATATTAATGTAAGGATTAAACAATGATAATAACAAATGTCAAGGTTAGAGGTTTCACTAATGGTATGTCAAATAAGTATAGTATAAACTCTTATCATTCAATTGAAAACCACACATAAAGGAGGTTCCAATGAAATTATAGATTGTTAACATGATTACATTAGTCATCTTATTTGATTAATGCTAATATTTGTAAATCTTGTCAAGCATTCATGATTATAACTTATGTTAACAACAAATCAAGTTCCTTTCATAGCTGAGGTGTCGGTTATACCATACAGTATGAACTATGAAAGTGCCAAGCATTTATTGTACCAAGTATTATACAACATAAATCAAGATTAGTCATTTAACAAGCAAAGTATTAAAGAGTGAACAAGATAACAAATACAAAACATGTTAGTATCAAACATTAAAGTCCATATCGAGTTTACGTTATACTTATTCTTACACCATTAATGTAACCTTTTCACCTTGACATAATAAATTTAGCTAGACATAATAAAAGAAATAAAAATAAATAAACAAAATAAGAACATAAATAAGATTAAAGTTAACTGAGTAAATGAAAGGAAATGAAAGGCATAAACTTGATATTAATGCAAGCAAAGCATAAACATTACAAAAAATAAAAAGAGAGAAAGCAAAAGCATGATCTTGATCTGGAAACCAAGATGCCTAAATGCATGGCAAATGCCTCCTTTTATAGGCCAAAATTGGGAACTATTGATTTGATGACTAATTGATGAGTGGGTGGCCAACTCTTGACTTGGTGACAATCCTTATCTTCTCTTGTCTGCCCAAAACGTCATTGATAACGTCAAAACTGGAGCCAGTTGCAAACATGAAAGTTGTAGGCAATTGTCTCAGCTTTCTTGTGTAAAAAATTCAGCTCATTTGGACTTCTAGAACTCCAGATATGGCCAAAATACCGAACAGTGCTCGGGCTGGAAGACAGATTCGGGCTTCTTTGTTGTTGCTACAATTTGGACTTGCAAATGGCCTTTTTAGATCTTGGGCTCCGTATGAAAGTTGTAGGCCTATGTCTTACCTTTCCATCCATATAAAGTAGACCTAAATCTGAGATATACAGCTCCAAATATGACCTAATTACCAAACAGTGTTTTGGTTTGGATTGCACTGACATCTCTTTTCTAAGTTTGGCCATCTCTTTGTCCTTTCAATTTCAATTCTTAAATTCATCAATCAATTATTTTATTTATGTGATAGGCCTGCATTTAAAATAAATATTTACCATAAATTAAAGGTATCTTATATTATTAGATACGTTATTATAAAACATGCTTTAACTAAGGAGTTATTGATACTTTAAGTGCAAAATGATGATACAAAACCTTGATAAAAATGCACTTTTAAGTACTAATCATGGAGCTATAGATCTTAGATTTCAATTTGGTTAATATGGCTAGAAAGCTAAAATATAGGCCTAAAACATTCATAAGAGTTTAAAACTCAATTGTTTTGTTTGGAAGTTCAAATTTTAGCATTAAAAGAGAAGTCCGAATATGTTTTGCAGCCCAGATACTATTCAGTGTTTAGCCCATATCTTGAGTTCTAGAAATTCAAATGACCTCATTCTTGTTTTGTTGGAAAACAGAGACAATTTTCCAAAACTTTCATGAGACTCTTTGTTTAAATTCTGATGTTAGCAATGACATTTTCTATAAATAAAAAGATAAGGATTGTTACCGAGTCAAGATGTGGCCACCTACTCAATAATTAGTCATAAAATCAATAGTTCTAAATTTTAGCCTATAAAATGAGGCACTTGCCATGCATTTAGGAAACTTGATTTTCAAATCAAAATCATATTCTTGCTTTCTTTCTTTATATTTTATAATGTTCAAGTTTTATTTTATGTTATATTAATATCTTGTTTATGCTTTTTATTTCCTTTTCTTTACTTAGTTAACTTATATCTTATTTGTGTTCATACCTTATTTATTTATGTTTCTCTTTTATTATGTTTAGTTAAGTTTATTATGCCAATGTGAAAAGGTTATACTAATGGTGTAAGTTAAATTTATTATGTCAATAAGAAAAGTGTATACTCAACATAGGCTTTAATGTTTGATAATAACATGTTTTGTATTTGTTATCTTATTCACTCTTAATAATTTATTTGTTAAATGGTTAATCTAGATTTATGTCATATAACCCTTGGTACTGTCATAACCAAATTTTGAGTTATTTCCAAAAAATTAATTTATTTTTCAAAATTAAAAAATCAAAAAAATAATAATAACAGCCAGCAACATGGAGAAAGCAAATCGGGGAATCAAGTTGCAATTTTGGAGAAAATTCAGGCCTAATTGAACCCCATTTTGCCTAAAAATGAAGAAACAATGCAAATTCCAAGTCAAATTAAATGATTATTGGACAAATTTACATAAAAATTAAGTTCAAGGACATAATTAAATTTTTAATAGGCTAATTGCTTGACCGCTTTTTATGATCGGCTTGTTTTAACTCGCAAGTGCACGAGTGTGCGATGTAGCAATTAACTCGATAAGATCGAGGTCATATCCACAGAGAGCTAGATTTGGAAATTATGGTAGGTAACAAAAAAAAACTCAAGAGAAATTAAATTAACAATAACTTGGTTGAAAATAATTGATGGATTTGTTTTCAAAGATAAAAAAAATGTAAATAGATTTTAAATGACAAGAAAAGTAAGTCTTGGTCCAAATCAATTTTAATGGTGATGTATTGGTGATTTCTTCAACATATATAAGATAACTCAACCTAATATCAACGATGGTGATATTAGATCAGAAGATATTACAATGAAGATTAGAAAGATGAAGATTGATTATTGCTTAAGAATGAACAAGTACTTTCATATTAAGTAAGACATTGAATCAAGCAATCTCTATACCAAAACTAAAGTTTGTGCATAAAAATTCAAGATTATAACATTACCTAAATGATTTCTAAAATTTCTTTGCAATAATAAATCATTCATGAAGAAAATGAGAAGATAAACATTAAGATTCATTCATATCCTAAAGAACTCACCTCAATTACCATTATCCTTGATTTGGATCCAAGAAAGAGTTTAGCCAACCATGATTATATATAAGAACACTTCAATAAACATGAAATAACTTGAATTAAACTGAAATAATAAATTTTACAAACTAAAGAACCGAAATCTATAAAGAAGAACACAACACAATTTTAGATAAAATTCGGACACAAATCTGACTCTAACTTTGGACAGAAATTTGACCCTCTTAGAAGCCTTATCTCGAGATGTATATTAGAGACATATTTATAGGAAATTCTGTCACCTTTCCAGATCATTAATGAACAGATCATTTGGACACCTGAGTAAAAAGTTATAGGCAAAACACCGAAAGGTATTCTAAAAAATCAAATCAGGACAACTTTACAACCACTTTGGTGCACGTTTTTCTTCATCATTTATGAGCTATCTCTTTCTTCTTTTTGACCCAAAATAATGTAAAAATATCCCCTCCAACTTTCCATCCATGTGCTTGCCTTCTTGGATCAATGGATTACCCAAAATAAATCAATTGTTGTTGTGTGGACATGTAAGATCATGGATTGTGTTTGGGCTGATTTGGGGTTGATTTGAAGGTTGATTTGGGGATGATTTGGGGCTGAATTTAAGCATCAAATAATTATATAAATATACCTATTATTTGGGCTAAGATTGACATTGAAACCTTGAGTGTTTAATGGTTGAAGTTTGCACACAACATAAGGCAAGTTTGGGCTTGAAATAAATCATAAGATATTCTTTTCTAGAATTGGAATAGAATTGATTTTTGGGACAAATTTGGAGCACTTATTTGAACCAAGATTTGCTTCAATCTTCAACTAAATGTCTCTTCAATTCTTTGTTCTGAATTCCGACGTTGAATTTTCTGAATTAATTCATTTAAGCTCCAAAAACCTATCAAAACATTAAAACAAGTTGAATTTCCTGAATTAATTCATTTAAGCTCCAAAAACCTATCGAAACATTAAAACAAACTTCATTACTAAAAAGCACATCAATTATTATAAAAAAAAACCAAATAAAAACAATAAATACATATGTAAAATAAGAGACTTAATGACACTTTTGATGCATAATCACTAATTTGATTTAATCATGGGCCAATTTGAATTTTAATTATGTTTAAGAATTAATTTGGGTCCAATTAAAGGATTTAATTAAGTGTAAGGACTTAATTATACTTTAAATGAGTCAAATTAATTTCATTTGGGGCTCAATTGGAGAAAAATTAAGTTTGGGAGCCTAATTTCAGCTTAATTGAGAAGATTGAAATTTTAAGAGACCAAATTTAATTTTTACTAAGTTAGTTGATTAAAATTAGGGGACAAATTGCAAGAAAATTGAAGTTTTGGGGGCAATTAGGGGTAAATTGAAGAAATTCACAGTGAAGGATCAATCTACAAAAGATAAACCGGGGGTTAAATTGAAGAAATTGAAAGTTTAATGGTCAATTAGGGGTTTAGTTAAAAAAATCTGAGACCAAGGACCATATTGTAAAAGGCACTTAACTTCGAGGTTCCAATTAAAGTTCATCAGGGGCTTAATTGCGTTAAATAGAAAGATTAGTGTAAATCCCGGGAAAATCAAGGTTGGATTAAATTAAAAAAAAAAATAAACTAAACTAAAAAGAAGTGGAGGCAAAACAAATACACTTAAAGAAAATGGGGCCTAAATAAAAATAATAGTAATAATAAATAAATAAAGATCTACAGCTATCATAAAGAAAGAAAAGAGAGAGTTTTTGTATCCATTTTCTACAAATCAAGAGATAACAAAAAAAATTCTAAGAACACATTCAAGATTAAGGGTTATTAGTAGAATAAACAATGTGGGCAAGGGATTAACAAGAAAATTTAAACAAAAAGAGAAGAGAGGAGGGCTAGCTATCATTATAAAGAAAAGAAGGGAGTTGAAGATCGAAACCTTGATTCGTATTGGGTAAGGTGTTCTAAACATGGTTTTATAAGTCATTTCAAAGTAGATTATAAATTGATGCCAGGATGTTGAATTATAGTTAGAGTTCTTAGACTTGAATTTAGGGAAAATATATGAGTCGCTAAATTAAATAACTTTATGTGTTGTATGTATTAAGGTTGATGTTGCGATGTCGTGGTCGCACAAATTAATTACCCTAGCTTAAAACACAACACACAAGATAGTATAGAGTAAGCAAGGGGTCGATCCCACAAGGAAGATTTAGTTCAGATTTTTATGCTATACGTTATGCAATTGGGGGGTTTTGATTTGTGATGATCTAAACTATGGAAGAAATTAAACTAGCAAACAAAATCAATTGAAATCGAAATTTATCAAGAAAACAAACCTTGGTTGCAAGCACACATCCACCAACAGAAATTAGAACCGATCCTTGAAACAAAAATACAATTTATATTCTGAATTTTTATCTTTTCTTAATGTTGGTTAATTAACAGATCCGCCGTATAACTAACCCTAACCAACAAACAATCACAATGTCCGTATTAATGATTTAGTTCAATGGCAGCCCTAAGAACTAGATATTTGAGTGTTCTCCCTAAGTTTAATAATGTAGTTCCGCCACAATTATCAAGCTTAGTTGCTTCACAAGTTTATACATCACAACTCCAGTTTTGATATCAAACTTAGCAATAAATTGTTCACAATAATAACTTATAATTCCGCTCTAGCAATTATCAACAACAATCATAGAAAATATGCATAGGAAAACAATCATACTTATTCATAATATAAACTAAAATTAAAAGGAACAATAAATCTCATGGTTCTTGAAATCCGAAGGTTTGTTGTGTCCTTGCAACCAAGAAAAGAGCTTAGCCTTGCATAACTATTGAACAACTACTCTTAAAGAATGAAGAGAGCATGATTTTTTTGGGTTTGTAGAGGAGAGAATTTGTGTTTCTTAACTTTTGGCTGCTGCCCCCCTTCTCTCCTCTCTCTCTTTCTTTTTATATGCTAAGAAACCCTAGTTCCTAATTTACAAAGTAGTCCTCCCTTAAGTTGACAATTGACATTTAAGTACTTTAATAACTATTTTCCCTAAAAAAGAGAAATAACCTTGCATGAAATCTTCAAACTCTGACTTAGAGGAGCTGAATAGCTTATATAAAAACTTGGATGACAGTTTAGAAGCTTCGAAACGTAATTTGGACTCATTTCTTCATGAAACCTGATTGCTGACACAATTCAGTTGTCATCTTTGAAAAATCATATCTCCCTCATCTGACATCATTTTTTGCTGCAATTTGGAGCTTTTATAGAGCTTTGAGTCAGGAATCCAAAACAATTGAGTTTTCATAAATTGGACTTCTATAGCTCCAAATATTGAATTTTGAATAGACAAAGGTCAATAGTGGCAGAATGAGAGATTTGACTTTGAAGGATGTGATTTCCATGATCTTCCTCTTTTTATTTTTCTTGCATTACATTTCTAGAAAGGTATGGATGTTAGCTTTTTAGTGCCACTAGAATCACTTCATTTTGATCTCTAGAACTCACGCTCTGCACAAAACATCGATTGAACGTCAAATCTGCAAATTATCTCCAATTTACTCCTTTTTGCATTTTTCATCCAAAAAGTGCCTTCAAAACATAAAACAAAGAATATCAAGGAATTTTACATATAAAACATGGACAAAACATTAGGTAAATATGGGTGAAACTATCGAATAATATGGTTACATCAAATACCCCCACACTTAGCTCTTGCTCATCCTCGAGAAAGGATAAATAAAATTAAATTGAAAATAACCATGATCAATCTCTTAATCTCTTATCAATGTCCAAGAGTACAAGCATTATAAATAAGAATATAATAAAATAAATAAATTTTTATGAATTTGTTTACATGCAAACTTCAAAATTCAATCAATCGTCGGGATTTAAATGAAATATATGTCATGCCAAAGTGATAGGTCCTCTCATTGACATACACTCCAACACTCATGTGTTTAGGATTTATGTGTTTAAATCTCTCAAATTCAATCCAAGAGTATGTTCTACCATAAGCTTGCTTTTCAATCTCATCTCCATTACTAACATATTACAAACAATGCATGAATCAAAAGGTCTTATTTTCCGGTTGTAATGGGACAAGGTTAAGGTGAGGTAAAAGAGAGTAAAAGAAAAGGTTCAAATCAAAGAAAGTAGAGCATTCTGAAAAATGATATTTCAAACAAGATATTCCATCAAAGCTCATAAATGTTTCATCTTTAATCACCAATTCTTAACTCCTTTTGATTTTAAGCTCTTTTAACATAAAATCTTAAGAACATAAAGGAACATTTTTTTTTCTTTTTTTTTTTTTGTAATTTTGCCTATCTTTTCATCAAGCATCACTTATTTTGTCTTTTCACATAATTTCCAACCATAATTCCATGAAGTATCACAAGTATATGCTCTACTAATCCTTGGCTAGGGGAAAAGGAAAATATATATAAAGTTAAGGCTTATACATGGATAAAGCAAAGAAAAGATAAACAAGCTCAAAAGGGGCTCACTAAGAATAATATGCTTTAGGTTGGCTTTTTGGTTCAAGTGATTTAAAATTCCTAATGCCTTTATCATCTTCATGTATATTTGTAATGGAATATAATCTCAATAAGATATGAAACAAGTTCTAGAGATACATATCATTGAAAGAATGCACACTCAAAGAATACAATGTTGAAGGCTCAAAAACTTGTAGTGGTATAACACTATAAAGTCAACATGGCATATTCTCAAAGTCAATCCCTAAACCAATTAAACCTTAAAATTTGCATGTATACTCTTTCATTTGATTTATATCTTCATCTATCTCAATTAATTCTCATACATAATACTCATATTCTCAAAAACCAATGGGAGTTAAAAAGATCAAACATAATTTTTTTTTTAAAGAACAACAAAGAAAACTAAAATAAGAAAACAAAAATTCTCCCAATACCCCCACACTTAAAACACAACATTGTCCTCAATGTTGAAATAAAAGCAAAGGAACATAAGAGAATGATAGAAAATAAATTAAAATACAAAAAAATAAAAGTTAAGGAAAAAGAAAGCAAGTCTGATTTTTTTTTGTGTGCTGGGTTGCCTCCCAGTAAGCGCTTTTGTTTTATGTCATTAGCTTGACATGTGGCATGCTCATTCTTCATAGATTGGTTCAGCTAACTCTACAGAAGTGGTGAGTTCTGTCGTCCAACCTTTATAGAAAGGTTTCAAACGATGTCTATTGACCTTGAGTACTTTGCTGGTTTCTAAACTTATAATTTCAACTGCACCATAACGAAAAATATTAGAAACAACAAAGGGTCCAATCCAACAAGAGTGTAATTTTCTAGGAAAAACTTTCAAACGCGAATGATAAAGAAGGACTTTGTCTCCAACATGAAATTCCTTTCTTGTAAGCATTCGGTCATGAAGATTCTTAGTCTTTTCTTTGTAAATCCTTGCATTCTCGTAAGCATCATTTCGAATTTTTTCCAACTCTTGCAGTTGCAATTTTCTTGCAATCCCAACAGCATCATAATCCATGTTGCATTGTTTAATGGCCCAAAAAGCTTTGTGTTCAAGCTCCACCTATAGATGACATGCTTTCCCATAAATCATTCTATAAGGTGACATTCCTATAGGTGATTTATAAGCAGTCCTATAAGCCCAAAGTGCATCTCCAAGGTGTAGACTCCAATCTCGTCGGTTAGGTTGCATTGTTTTCTCTAAAATGGACTTGATTTCTCGATTGGAAATTTCAGCTTGGCCATTCGTTTGCGGATGATATGCTGTGGAAGTTCGATGAGTCACATGATATTTGCGTAGCAATGCTTCCATTGAACGATTGCAGAAATGAGTGCCACGATCACTGATGATAGCTTTAGGGATGCCAAACCTATCAAATATGTGAGTCCTGATAAAATCTAAAACAACCTTAGCATTGTTAGTTCGTGTGGCTTTCACCTCAATCCGTTTGGACACATAATCAACAACAAGAAGAATATAAAGATTTCCAAAAGAAGAAGGAAATGGACCCATAAAGTCAATACCCCAAACATCAAAAATTTCACTTACAAGAATATTTTTTAAAGGCATTTGATTTTTATGAGTGATATTACCTGTTTTTTGGCATTTTTCACATGATTTGCAGAAGTGATATGCATCTTTAAAAATAGAAGGCCAATAGAAACCACTTTCAAGTACCTTGTGGGCTGTTCTTTTTGCTCCAAAATGCCCACCACAAGAATGAGAATGACAAAAAGTGAGAATGGAATGAAATTCATCCTGTGGTTCTCATGTCCTTACTACTTGATCCACACAAAATTTCCACAAGTAAGGAGTATCCCAAAAATAATATTTAGCATCAGCTCGTAACTTGTCCTTTCGGGATGTAGACAAACCTAGAGGGAATTCTTTGGTGACTAAATAGTTCACCAAATCAGCATACCATGGTCTTGTAGAGGAGAGCAACATATACAACTGTTCATCAGGAAATGTTTCTCTTATTATTTCGGTTGGATCCTCGGTCCTCAGTCGACTCAAGTGATCAGCCACATGGTTTTTGGCACCTTTTTTGTCTTTGATCTCAAGATCAAATTCTTGTAAAAGCAAGATCCACCTAATCAGTCTTGGTTTGGACTCCTTCTTATTCAAAAGATACCTGAGAGCTGCATGGTCAGTAAAAACAATGACTTTTGTACCAAGTAGATATGACTTGAATTTTTCAAGAGCAAACACCACTGCAAAAAGTTCATTTTTAGTTGTATGGTGACACGACGAAAAGGTTGATGTCTTCTCCCAAGTGCAGGAGTGTCGAAGTAATAAATAACCCGGCAAGACCGGGGTCGAACCACAGGGAGGTTAATTGTACAAATTATAAACGACAATAGTACAACAACAATAACAACAACAACAATAGTAATAATAATAATAATAATAATAATAATAATAATAATAATAATAATAATACTACTAGTAGTAGTAGTATTAGTAGTAGTAATAATAGTAGTAGTAATAATAATAATAATAATAAAGAAAGAGAAGAAGAAGAAGATGATGAGAACTTGGAGATGGAAAATTAATGTAAGGATTAAACAATAATAATAACAAATGTCAAGGTTAGAGGTTCCACTAATGGTATATCAAACAAGTATAGTATAAACTCTTATTATTGAATTGGAAACCACACACAAAGGAGGTTCCAATCATATTATAAATTGTTAACATGATTACATTAGTCATCTTATTCAATTAATGCTAATACTTGTAAATCTCGTCAAGCATTCATAATTATAACTTATGTTAACAACAAATCAAGGTCCTTTCATAGCTCAGGTGTGGGTTATACCATACATTATGGGCTATGAAAGTACCAAGCATTTGTTGTACCAAGTGTTATACAACATAAATCAAGATTAGTCATTTAACAAGCAAAGTATTAAAGAGTGAACAAGATAACAAATATAAAACATGTTAGTATCAAACATTAAAGTTCATATTAAGTTTACATTATACTTATTCTTACACCATTAGTGTAACCTTTTCACCTTGACATAATTAACTTAGCTAGACATAATGAAAGAAAGAAAAATAAATAAACAAAATAAGAACATAAAAGTTAACTAAGTAAAGGAAATGAGATGAAAGGCATAAACTTGATATTAATGAAAGTAAAGCATAAACATTACAAAAAATACAAAGAGAGAAAGGAAGAGTATGATCTTGATCTGAACACCAAGATGCCTAAATGCATGGCAAATGCCTCCTTTTATAGGCCAAAATTAGGAACTATTGATTTGATGACTAATTGATAAGTGGGTGGCCAACTTTTGACTTGGTGACAATCCTTATCTTCTCTTGTCTGCCCAAAACGTCATTGATAACGTCAAAACTGGAGCCACTTGCAAACATGAAAGTTGTAGGCAATTGTCTCAGCTTTCTTGTGTAAAAACTTCAGCTCATTTGGACTTCTAGAACTCCAGATATGGCCAAAATACCGAACAGTGCTCGGGCTGGAAGACAGATTCGGGCTTCTTTGTTGTTGCTACAATTTGGACTTGATAATGGCCTTTTTAGATCTTGGGCTCCATATGAAAGTTGTAGGCCTATGTCTTACCTTTCCATCCATATAAATTGGACCTAAATCTGAGATCTGTAGCTCCAGATATGACCCAATTACCGAACAGTGTTCCGGTTTGGATTGCACCGACATCTCTTCTCTAAGTTTGACCATCTCTTTATCCATGCAATTTAAGTTCTTCAAGTCATCAATCAATCCTTTCATTTATGTGATAGACCTGCATTAAAAATAGACATTTACCACAAATTATAGGTATCTTATATTATTAGATACATTATTATAAAACATATTTTAGTTAGGGAGTTATTGATACTTCAAGTGCAAAATGATGATATAAAACCATGATAAAAATGCACTTTTAAGTACTAATCATATGGTAATTGCATTGTGCTCCATCCAACATGCAAATTCTTCCCAATTCTTTGCCTAAGCACAGCTCCTACCGCATAGTCACTCGCATCACACATTATCTCAAAAGGTTCATCCCAATTTGGTGGTTGGATGATAGGGGTAGATGTGACATGTCTCTTAAGCTCATCATGGGCATCTTTACAGGCTTGATCAAACACAAAATCCACTTCTTTGGCTAATAGTTTGCACAAGGGTGCTGTAATCTTCGAGAAATCTTTGATAAAGCGTCAATAGAAACCTGCATGGCCTAGAAAAGAACGAACTTCCCTCATGCATGAGGGGTAAGGCAATGATGAAATAACATCTATCTTAGCTTTATCAACTTATAATCCACGTGAAGACACAACATGCCCAAGAACTATTCCTTGTTCTACCATAAAATAACACTTTACATAGTTCAAGACAAGGTTTGTTTCAATGCACCTTTTTAGGATCAAAGATAAATTTTCTAGACATTTATCAAAAGAATCACCATACACCATGAAATCATCCATAAAAACCTCGATTATTCTTTCAAAATAGTCAGAAAAAATACTCATCATGCATCTTTGAAAAGTTGCATGAGTATTACAAAGACCAAAAGGCATTCTCCTGTATGCATATGTACCAAATGGACATGTAAATGTAGTTTTTTCTTGATCCTCAGGATTAATAACAATCTGATTGTATCCACTATATCCATCAAGAAAGCAATAAAAATACTTACCTGCTAGGCGTTCAAGCATTTGATCCATGAATGGTAATGGGAAATGATCTTTGCGTGTAGAAAGATTGAGCTTTTTGTAATCAACACACATTCTCCATCCACTCGAGATGCGAGTAGGAATGAGCTCATCATTTTTGTTTTTCACCAATGTGATTCCGGTCTTTTTAGGCACAACATGGATTGGCGCCACCCATTTACTATCAGTGATGGGGTAAATGACTCCTGCATCTAATAGTTTTAAAATTTCAGCTTTCACTACCTCCATTATAGGCGGGTTCAACCTCCTTTGCATTTCCCTTGTTGGTTTAGCGTTGTCCTCCAATAGTATGTGATGCATACACATTGAGGGACTAATGCCCTTGTTGTCAGCTAAAGTCCATCCAATGGCCATCTTGTGATCACACAACAACTTCACAAGTTTTTCCTCTTGTATACTTGTCAAACCTTTTGTTATGATAACGGGAAGTGTATTGTTGTCGCCAATGAATACATACTTCAAATTATCGGGCAAAGGTTTTAATTCTAACTCGGGGGCCTGTAAAATAGATGGCAAAAGCTTTTTATGTGAGAGTAATAAATCAATAAAGACATTACCACGGGGAACGATTTGTAAAGCTTGTAAGGCCAATACTGATTCGTGCATGTTTTGGGGAACACATATGTGCCTCTCCATCTCTTTTATCTTGGTGAAATCATAGCCATAGCTCAAAGCTATGCTTAATCCATCTTCGCAATCAAAATCACAAACTTGTTGCACACACTTATCAATTTGGTCATAACATGTGATATAATAAACATTGCTATAAGGATATTTCATTGCATCATGAAAATTGAATTCAATTTTTTCATCTCCTACCTCCATAGACAAGGTATCCTTACCATAATCAATCTTTGTGTTGGCAGTTTTCAAGAATGGTCTCCTAAACAATATAGGAGTGCTGCTTGATGAATCACAAGAATCATGTTCCATATCAAGAATATAAAAGTCATATGGAATAACCAAAGTATCAATCTTGACTAGGACATCCTCTATCACACCAAGTGGGTATACTAAACTACGACCCGCAAGTTGTATTACAATGCTAGTTTTATGCAAAGGCTCAAGACTAAGAGAATCATAAACATGTTTGGGCATAACACTAATGGATGTACCTAAATCACACATGGCCCTCTTGAAACTAGCATTACCAATAACACATGGGATAGTAAACGCACCTGGGTCCTTTTGCTTCAAAGGCATATTTTTTTGAACAACAGCAGACACAACTTCACCTATACTTACCATTTCATGACCTTTCAATTTGAAAGCTCTCTTGGTAGTACACAACTCCTTTAAAAATTTGGCATACTTGGGAATTTGCTTGATAGCATCAAGCAAAGGAATGTTGAGTTCTACTTTCTTGAAAACCTCTAAAATCTCTTTTTCTTTGTCCTCTTTCTTTGACCTAGAAGAACTCATAGGAAAGGGTGGAATTGCTTTAAAACTGGAATTCATTGAGTGAGGAGTTACCTTTAGAGTGTTGGTCGATGTTTTAGTTTGTAGAGGAGGATGATGTTCCTTCCTTGTTCTCAATTTAGTTTCTATCTCTTCTTCTTCCTCCATCTCAATTTGTTTTGACCTTTTCTCTTTAATTTCTTTCCCACTTCTCAACATGATTGCACTAACATTCTCTTTTGGATTCAATGCTTGGGAGGGCAATTTTCCATTCATTTATGCCTCCAATTTCCTTACACTTGAAGCTACTTGCCCCATTTGCTTCTCCAAGTTGTGAATACTTGACCTTGTTTTCTGTTGAAAAGACATGACATTTTATTGCAAGGTAACAATATTAGAAGCCAAAGTTTTCATCATCTCACGAAGATCATCATTGGATGACGACCCCGTAACATTGGAGTTTGTGATTGGAGGGGGTTGTCTTGCTTGATAATTCTGTTGCGGCTGAAATCCATGGGGATGAAATTGTCGGCCTTGATTGCCTTGTTGGGATGGGTTGCCATAGCATAAGTTGGGATGATCTCTCCATCCGGGATTATACGTGTTGGAAAAGGGATCATATTTACGCTGGGACTGTCTGTTGAATGCTCCATCAATTGCATGAGCTTGTTCAATGTAATCTTCTTTCATTGTTGGGCACATATCCGAAGCATGTTCTTGTAAGGAGCATATACTACAAACTTTCACCTATTGCACATTTCCACAAGCCAAAGAACGCACAAGAGAAGTAAGATCATTAACTTTATTTTCAAGGTTAGAAATACTTACCTCATTTACTCATTTGTTAGAAAAGTCTCCACGAGTGTCAAACTGTTTTGAGTTAGCTGCCATGTTTGAGATCAATTGGCGTGCAACCTCGGGTGTCTTATCCACCAATGCGCCTCCACTTGCAGCATCAAAGATACTACGGTCAGTAGGCATCAATCCTTCATAGAAATATTGAATGAGCAGCTGATCGGGTATTTGATGATGAGGGCATTGAATGCATAGTTGCTCAAATCTTTCCCAAAACTCGGAGAATGTCTCTCCATGAGATTGCCGAATCCCACATATTTCTTTCCTTATGTTGGCAACTCGAGATGCTGGGAAATACTTCTCAAGGAAAATCTTCTTCATGGCATTCCAAATTCCAATAGATCCTGGGAGAATAGAGAAAAGCCATGCCTTTGCTGTCCCTTTTAAAGAGAAAGGGAAATTTCAACTTAACTTGTTCTTCATCAACTCCATTCAGTTTCATGCCAACACAAACCATATGGAACTCCTTGAGATGAGTATGAGGATCTTCTCCTACAAGACCATTAAATG
>NW_011508973.1:0-593 GCF_000495115.2 Populus euphratica | reverse complement strand
TAAAAATGAGTTTTATAAATTATTTTGATCTATTTTTTATAAAATATCATAATTTTATAATTCAAGTTTTAGATGTGGCCAACTAATCTAAATTAATTTGATTTGATTAGATATGTTTTTTTCTTAAGATTTTTTTTTAATATGTTGCATTAAAAACTTCAGTTAAATAATGCTTTTAACAATTGTGTAGATTATTTTTAAACTTATCAACTAGATTATATCAATCACTCCAAATATTATTTAATTTTTTATTAGAAAATATGTTGGCAATATTTAAATAATGTTTTGCATTATACAAATTTATTTAACCTACAACAACTAGCATGATGTAATAATCTATAATATAGTAAATACCACTATTTTTTTAATTGAACGAACGGGATTTGGACTGGCTTTTTGATCCATCCTATCCTTAGAAGCATATAATCACATAGCCATACCTTAATTACTCAAAAACATTTTTTCAATTAATTGGATTTTTAAAGTTCAAAACCTTCTTTTCCACGTTTATTAAATTACACTATAAACTAAAGCAAGATGGGTTTTCATTGCTTCTTTTACTGTTTAACATGACTTCCGTGCAGATTGCGATA
>NW_011508969.1:0-593 GCF_000495115.2 Populus euphratica | reverse complement strand
AATTTCAAAAAAATATATATCAATCAAATAAATATTATAATATAAATAATTAATTTTAAAGTTATAAAATATGCTCCCAGAGTCAAAAATCACAAAACTGAGCAAAGCAAATTATTTGTGAAATCTCCAATCTGAAAATTAAACAAGCCACTTTTCTTCTCTGTTTTTGCAAATTCATGAGAACAGCCCACAAAATTAATAATCAGTAGATTAGAGAGTCCTTTACATTTACAGAGTTCCAAAAAACAACAGTGATCTCTTGATTTTATTGAGCTAATTAATTGCATAATTTCCATAAATATATGATTATTATTATTGCTATTTCCATAAATTGAATTTCATTGTGGACCCAAAAATATTTATTTATTGTGGACCGTAGTCGTTGAGATGCATTAATGACAGGCGTGCTTCTTCTCTTCGGCCTATACAAATCACAGGGCATACATGTTTCATAGTTTTTAAACGTATGGTCTTCCTTCCTTGTTCGTATCAATAAGAAGTTTTCTTTTCTTTTCTTTTTCTTTTGATTTTTTTAATTTCATAATAAGTTATCTTTAAACTGGCCATATTAACTAGATTATTTTATGATAATT
>NW_011508972.1:0-593 GCF_000495115.2 Populus euphratica | reverse complement strand
GATAATAAGTTAATTCTTTTATTTTTCCCAAGTAACTAGCATGGAAATATTGTTTGCATTTTAGATAATAAGTTAATCTTTTTATTTTAGTAATTTAATATATTTTTTTTAATTAAGATGATCAATAGTTTATATAAGGTGCTTAGTAGGCTAAGATGATTGTTAATTGATATTTGCAAAATATTTTCTTTGTAAAATATTTTCTTTGATAGATATATGGGATGAAGACTCTTAAATATTTTAAAAAATATTTTTTTAGAAAAAAAAAGTACAATGATTTTTTTTAGAGAGATTCTAAATATATCTATAAAAAATATTGATAATAAAAAGATTTTAAATTTTTTATTTTTATAATTTATAAAATATTTATAGTTTATAAATCTTATTATTTTACTGGAGTGTTAAAAAGCTGAGAAGCCGTTCTATCTTTTTAAATAAATTTTATATCTTAAGTTATGTTTTACTTAATTTATCCATCTAATTAGATAGAGATATGATATATAATGAAAGATTTTAATATATCAAATAATATTAATAAAATATCAATTCAGATATTATATTTAGATCAATAAATATAGTAGATCTTATCATAT
>NW_011508967.1:0-593 GCF_000495115.2 Populus euphratica | reverse complement strand
TTATTTTTTTATTTTTTTAAATAATTTCTTCTTAACTTTATCGTTCATTGAATTGATTGGAAATTATGATTAATAATTATTTTTTATTTATTTTTTATGAGATTATTGCGGTCTCATGACTTGAGTAACAAGTTTTGTGGGTTAGCTATCTTGACTTGTATTTTTTAAAATTTTATCATTTAACATTGAGTTGACTATAAATTGAAATTTATAATTATTATTTTTTGCATTCTATAGACTTATCTATATCTTCTAACTTGGGTTATTTTTTGTTATTTTTTTTTAAATTTAATTCTTCAATATTAGATTGATTTGTAATTAAATTTTATAATTTTTTTATTAATTTTCAATTAGGTTATCACAATCTTATTACTCAGGTCGTAGGTTAGGTAGATTGAATCAGATTATTTTTTTAGTTATTTTTTAATTGATTTTTTTTAATTTTATCTTTTAATATTAGACTGATTGAGAATAAAAATTCATAATTTATCTTAGTTTGTGGTTCATGAAGTTATCTTGATCTCATGAATCAAGTTATGAGTTTGGTTAATTGACTCATGTGGTTTTTGTGTATTTTTTTAATTTCACTCATA
>NW_011508966.1:0-594 GCF_000495115.2 Populus euphratica | reverse complement strand
GTATAACTATGTTATTAAGGCCTAATTAAGGAGAAAATGAGAGAAAAAAAAGAAAAACTCATATTGTACAATTAAGTTAAATTGTTATGGTCATATCCATTATCCAGGTTATAAATTTCATTGGTTAACCATAGTCAATACAATATGTCGTTGTCTTTTTATTGCACTCTTTATTTTTTTTTATGATTTGATTATTATACGGTTTGTTGTTTCACATTTAAGCCTTAGAGGTTTAGGCAAAAGTTAAAATGACAGCTACATGAAAATATTTTTGGAACTAAATCACCATTTAAATGAGGAGACTAGTTCAATTATAAGCCTGCGAGGTTAAATGAGTTATACTGACTTTCTTTTTTACATTTATTAGTGCAAATGGTGATCAATTAATTTTATATGACACATGAGTCAAGTTTTCAATTCACATTTCATATTTTTCAATGGCCATATATTTTTTTATGCAATGATTGACTTTTGATTCGGCTAGTAGTGAAATGCAAGAACAGAGCCTAGTGTTATTCTATTTGTTGATTTGTGGAATGAAAATGCTATAAAATTATTATTTTTTTCTTTTCCGTGTAAGGATTTCACATGTAC
>NW_011508965.1:0-594 GCF_000495115.2 Populus euphratica | reverse complement strand
TGAATTTCTAAAATAAAAAACTATCAACTTTAATTTTATAGATAGCAGCTAAAATATAAGAAAATAAATAAACAACAAATTGTTTGCTTCAACAAGTGAAACATCACATATTTTTTCTTTTTTTTTTCCAAACAATTAAGGATGGACAAAAGGTTGTCTATCCCCTATATATATACATATATATATACACATATATATATATAGGGGGGCAAAAGGGTTTCTCTCCCCCATATATATATATATATATATATATATATCCAGTCAATAACATAGGCCTGTGCTAAAAGGTCTATGTACTTGGGATTTTTTAAGCTTAAATCAATTAGACTAACTAGGTTAGGTTAGGCCCGTACGACTAAGTTTTTTTTTTTTTTTTAATTAGTTTTTTTTTTTTTTGATTTTTTTTGTCTTTTATGTTTTTCTTGAAATTTCATCCTTTATTGGATTTTTTTTATTTTCAATTTTAATAATTTCTTAACAATTTTTATGATTTTTTTGTGATGGAAAATGACTTAATTTCTACTTATTTTATGGGTAAGATTTTATCATTTTTTTTTAAAGATATTCTTTCTTTGTAGCTCAACTTAAATTTAT
>NW_011508962.1:0-594 GCF_000495115.2 Populus euphratica | reverse complement strand
GAGGGCGAGCCTGGCCACCCCCAAGGCTTGACGAGAAAGAGGGCTGGTCCTGAAACTGGCGCGGTGGCAGCCCTGCCGCAAGTTGGAAAAATCGGCAGCGCAGAGTTGGGCTGCCGCAGGCATGTCGGCAAAAATCGGCAGCCCCGATGAAATCAGCCACGTCGACAGAATGGGCTGAGGAGGCGAGCCTGGACACCCAAGGCTTGACGAAGATGAGGGCTGGTCCAGAAACTGGGGGCGGTGGCAGCCAGGCCACCAGTTGGAAAAATCGGCAGCGCAGAGTTGTGCAGCCGCAGGCATGTCGGCAAGAATCGGCAGCCCCGTCTAAATCAGCCAGGTCGACAGAAGGGGCTGTGCAGGGCGAGTCTGGCCATCCCCAAGGCTTGACGAAAAAGAGGGCTGGTCCAGAAACTTGGGCGGTGGCAGCCATGCCACCAGTTGGAAAAATCGGCAGCGCAGAGTGGGGCTGCCGCAGGCATGTCGGGGACAATCGGCAGCCCCGATGAAATCAGCCGGGTCGACAGAATGGGCCGAGGAGGGCGAGCCTGGACCCCCAAGGAATGACGAAAATGAGGGCGGGTCCAGAAACTGGGG
>NW_011508964.1:0-594 GCF_000495115.2 Populus euphratica | reverse complement strand
ATTTATTTAAGTTAAATATAATAGTATTATTGATAATCATACTAAAATTTTTTAAGAAGTTAAAAAAAAGTGAATTGAATTATTGATTTGAATGAGTTTAGTAAACTTAGTTATTTTAATAATAGGGCTAAAAAAATATATTGATGGTAAATAAATTTAGGTATAAAAAAGATGTGCAAATAAATTTATTATACATCTAAGAGAGAATCTAATAGAGAATATTGTATTGAATATTTCATAATTTCAAGAAAATAATAGAATATAGTTGTATATTAGTAATATTTATTGCTTTTCTTCTCCATCATTTCATAATATGATAAAAATGAACAAAGAATAATATAAATTATATCTTATGACTTCACCTCACAGTTTAAGTTAATAGGTTGAGTTAATTTTTTGATAAAGTATTAGAACTTTGATAACCAACCAGTTATAAATTTGAATTTTATCATTTCTATTTATTTAATAAAAAATTAAGTACAAGGTTGTATAAGCCTGCATTTAAATTTTATCATTCTTATTTATTTGATAAAAAAATTAAACATAAAATAATATAGGTTTATGTAAGTTTATAGTTATTTAAAAAAATATATT
>NW_011509079.1:0-570 GCF_000495115.2 Populus euphratica | reverse complement strand
CAGTAACTTCAAGAGAAAATAATCTTGATATATTCAATAATTTTTCCTATTGTTAAATCTATATTTTTTTTAGAGAAAAAAATACGCAACCATGAATATTTCAAAAAAACAGTAAATTATAAATTCTAATTTAAATGATTGTTTAAAAATGTGATAGATATTGTTTTTCAAAATAGTTTTTACTTTGAAATTCATTAAAATATGTGATAGATATTGTTTTTCAAAATAGTTTTTACTTTGAAATTCATTAAAATAATATATTTTTTTTAAAATTATTTTTAAGATCAACATATCAAAATAATAATAAAAATATAATTTAAAACTAAAAGAATTTTAAAATCTTTTAAAAATGCAATCCAACCACAATCTTAAATAAACACTAAATAAAAAAAATATAAAAAATACACTTAAGATAATCTTAACTTTATATCAAAATTATTTTTATATAGTTTTATCAACAAAATTTTAAGAATTCTCAACCAAGAGACTTTCATCACTTTCCAAGGGTTTTTATTTAGATTATATTTTTTTTCATAAGAATAACATTACTTATGTAGAAGTTTTTAATTA
>NW_011508960.1:0-595 GCF_000495115.2 Populus euphratica | reverse complement strand
GCATGAGTGGGAAACCTCTCCTCAATTTGTCTACCAATATCTGAAAAGAGATGTATATTTTGACAAGGGTATGTTGGCTGTTCTTATGATAAATATTAAATGAAGTTCCTATGCATCCTTGGCATTCACTTGATAAGGGATTGACTATTCTGTGGTCAAGATCACTAGAGCAAGCCAGTACCATGAAGAAATTCCATTACCCAATCATTTTGCTGGCAAGTTCCAATGATTGTAATTCTCAACAAACAAAAAAAAGTTCCAATAATCATATGAATCGTTTCAAATTTCCAAGTTATTATTTGTATTGTATCATAACTGCCAAATAATCCAGCTCATTTGCTTCCTTTCTAATAGACAATCCTCTATAGACACTCTAATTTA
Organism: Populus euphratica; assembly: GCF_000495115.2. Classification (NCBI taxonomy): domain Eukaryota; kingdom Viridiplantae; phylum Streptophyta; class Magnoliopsida; order Malpighiales; family Salicaceae; genus Populus; species Populus euphratica. The sequence continues at coordinate 214 of NW_011508960.1, read as the reverse complement.
CCCCACATTTTGATGCTTCTTTGCCCATGAGTGCATGAATGCTTTCTCCTTTCGTTTCATATTATCCAGTAAATCCTTTATAATTCTTGTTCATTATAGAACTTTTGGATTTACCATGTAAAGCCATTATATAATTTTTTTCCCCTTCAAATTAAGAAGCATGATTATATTATCTGTAAAGCATGCAATCTTATACTGTCTGGCTTGAATTCTG
>NW_011500778.1:60710-90078 GCF_000495115.2 Populus euphratica | reverse complement strand
TCTCTACTCCCTTTTTATCTCGAATTTCAAGGTTAAACTCTTGGAGTAGGAGGATCCATCGAATCAAACGTGGTTTGGTATCTTGTTTTGTGAGCAAATATTTCAATGTTGCATGATCAGTGAAAACAATAACAAAAGATCCAACCAAATAAGACCTAAACTTGTCTAATGCAAAGACCACAGCTAAGAGTTCTTTTTTTAGTTGTAGTGTAATTCAATTGAGCATCATTCAAAGTCTTGCTAGCATAATATATGACATGAGGTTTCTTGTCTTTTCTTTGCCCTAAAACAGCCCCAACCGCAAAATCACTAGCATCACACATCAGTTCAAATGGTAAAGACCAATTAGGAGCTTGCATGATTGGTGCAGTTGTCAACAACCCTTTAAGCTTTTCACAAGCTTTTTGACATTTTGATGTCTAATCAAATTAGCAATGGTTTGGCAGTGGTACTAAAAGAATGAATGAATGTTCGATAAAAACCAGCATGTCCTATGTCTTACCTTTCCATCCATATAAATTGGACCTAAATCGGAGATCTGTAGCTCCAGATATGACCCAATTACCGAACAGTGTTCCGGTTTGGATTGCACCGACATCTCTTTTCTAAGTTTGGCCTTCTCTTTATCCTTGCAATTTAAGTTCTTCAAGTCATCAATCAATCCTTTCATTTATGTGATAGACCTGCATTAAAAATAGACATTTACCACAAATTATAGGTATCTTATATTATTAGATACATTATTATAAAACATATTTTAGTTAAGGAGTTATTGATACTTCAAGTGCAAAATGATGATATAAAACCATGATAAAAATGCACTTTTAAGTACTAATCAAAATGACACTTCTCCGAATTGAGTACAAAATTGCTCTCTTCACATCTTTCAAGGACCTTTTCTAAATGCATTAAACACAACTCATAAGAATCCCCATAAACTGAAAAATCATCCATGAAAACTTCCAAAAAAATTTCCACCATATCACTAAAGATACTCATCATACACCTTTGAAAAGTGGCTGGTGCATTACACAAACCAAAAGGCATTCTTCTATAAGCATAGGTACCAAAAGGACAAGTGAAAGTGGTTTTTTCTTGGTCTTCTAAAGAAATCTCAACTTGGTTGTAACCTGAGTATCCATCAAGAAAACAATAAAAAGCTCTTCCAGCTACTCTTTCAAGCACTTGGTCTAAAAATAGAAGCGGAAAATGGTCTTTCCTAGTCACTATGTTCAATTTACGATAATCTATTCACATACGCCATCTAGTTTGGATTCTAGTTGGTACCAGCTCATTATTTTCATTCTTCACTACTGTGACTCCAGATTTTTTAGGGACAACTTGGGTTGGACTAACCCATTTTGAGTTTGCAATAGGGTAAATGATACTTGCATCAAGTAGCTTAAGCACTTTACCTCTCACTACTTCCTTCATGTTTGGGTTCAATCGTCTTTGCATTTGCCTCACAGATTTAGCCTCTTCTTCAAGATAAATTCTATGTATACATAAAAGAGGGCTAATTCCTTTCAAGTCAGTAATTTTCTGCCCAATTACTTTCTTGTGTTTTCTCACCACTCTCAAAAGTTTTTGTTCTTGCTCTATGCTAAGTTTTGATGAGATCACAATAGGATATGATTCATCTTCCCCTAGAAATGCATACTTAAGATCACTCAGTAAAGGCTTCCTTTCTGGTTTATAAGGTTGGATAAGAGATGCCTCAACTTTCACTTGGGGTGAAATCAAAGGCTCAAACAATGGGGTCCATTGACCTATTGACATAATAAGCATTGGATCTAGATAAGTCTCGAGTTCTCTTACTTCCTCATCAACACATTCCAAAGAACAAAATCTTTCATCATGAATTAAAGTTCTCTCCAATGGATCCTTGATCCAAACTCTCTCAAAGTGTTCTTGACAAACTGTTTGGATCGAATCTACCTCTCTAATGTCCTCATGTTCCCCAATTTGTTTGGAGACATTGAATATGTTCATCTCCACAGTCATATTCCCAAAAGACAATTTCATCACCCCATTCCTCCAGTTAATTAAGGCATTGGATGTAGCTAGGAAAGGTCTTCCTAAGATAACTGGGATGGGAGCATTATAACCTTTAATTGGTGCGGTGTCTAACACTACAAAATCAACAGGAAAGTAGAATTTATCTACTTGGACCAACATATCCTCAACAATACCCCTAGGAATCTTGATTGACCTATCAGCTAATTGAAGGGTGATTCGAGTAGGCTTGATTTCTCCTAAACCTAATTGTTCGTAAACAATGTAGGGTATTAAATTCACACTTGCTTCTAAATCCAACAAAGCTTGATCTATCTTATGACTTCCAATAATGCATGAAATGGTAGGACAACCAGGATCTTTGTATTTGGGAGGGATCTTAAACTGGATGATGGCACTAGCATGTTCAGTCAGAAAGGCTTTTTCTTTCACATTCAATCTCCTTTTGACTGTGCATAAATCCTTAAGAAACTTTGCATAAGATGGAACTTGTTTAATTGCATCAAGGAGTGGAATATTGACTTTCACTTGTTTGAACAAATCATAGATTTATGAGTTCATAAGATCTTGTTTGTCCCTTCTCTTGAATGCTTAGTGATTGAGTCAACTTAGTTAGTTGACTTCGAATGTCATCTAAGGTCCTATTGGTCAGGTTTTGGAATTTGTAAGCTTGGTTGTTGATTCCTCCTTGTGTTTGCATGAATTGTTGAAGAGTATCCTCTAGGGATCTCTTATGAGGTGGTTGGTATGTGTTATGTGTGAGAGCATGAAATGGTTAGGGTGGAGGTTGAAATGTTTGAGGTACTGAAGAGCCCTCATTTCTCCATCCAAAATTTGGGTGGTTCCTCTATCCAAGATTATAGATCTCAGAGTAGGGATTGCGTACTTGGTTTGGAAATGACTTTCTAACATTACTTGAATCAGAAGTTTGGCCATATAGCACTTCCTTGAAGGCTGGAATGGTAGGACACTCAGTTGTCCTATACCTTTTGCTCTCACAAACAACACAACTTTCCTCTTATTGTTCACTCATGACATGCACTTTCCTAGCCAATGAGGCTAATCTAGCATTGAGGTCATCAGTCTCTTTCAATTGAAACTTCCCACTTCAATGAGAAATGGTGTTTCTAGACTCAACATGAACTGGGAGAGAAGTCTCCCATTGCTTTGTGTTTTTAGCCAATTGATCAAAAAAATCAAAGGTCTCACTTGGTTTTTTGTCATAAAACTCACCATTACATATGGTTGCCACTAGCTTTTTAAAATCTGCGGTAAGAGAGTCATAGAAGAAACTCACTAACCTCCACATCTCAAAACCATGGTGGGGGCATGCATTTAACAAGTCTTTGAACCTTTCCCAAGCTTGGTGAAATGACTCATTTGGACTGATTAGTACTTAAAAGCGCATTTTTATCATGGTTTTATATCATCATTTTGCACTTGAAGTATCAATAACTCCTTAACTAAAGCATGTTTTATAATAATATATCTAATAATATAAGATACTTTTAATTTGTGGTAAATGTTCATTTTAAATGCAGGCCTATCACATAAATGAAAGGATTGATTGACGACTTTAAGAACTTAAATTGCAAGGGCAAAGAGACGACCAAAATTAGAAAAGAGATGTCGGTGCAATCCAAACCGGAACACTGTTCGGTAATTGGGTCATATCTGGAGTTATAGATCTCAGATTTAGGTCTACTTTATATGGATGGAAAGGTAAGACATAGGCCTACAACTTTCATATGGAGCCTAAGATCTAAAAAGGTCATTTTCAAGTCCAAATTATTGCAACAACAAAGTAGCCCGAAGCTGTCCTCCAGCCCGAGCACTATTCAGTATTTTGGCCATATCTGGAGTTCTAGAAGTCCAAATGAGCTGAATGTTTTACATAAGAAAGCTGAGACAATTGCCTACAACTTTTATGTTTTCGAGTGGATCCAATTTTGACGTTATCAATGACGTTTTGGGCAGACAAGAGAAGATAAAGATTGTCACCAAGTCAAGAGTTGGCTACCCACTCATCAATTAGTCATCAAATCGATAGTTCCCAATTTTGGCCTATAAAAGGAGGCATTTGCCATGCATTTAGGCATCTTGGTTTCCAGATCAAGATCATGCTTTTGCTTTCTCTCTTTGTATTTTTTGTAGTGTTTATGCTTTGCTTTCATTAATATCAAGTTTATGCCTTTCATTTCCTTTCATTTACTTAGTGAACTTTTATCTTATTTATGTTCTTATTTTGTTTATTTATTCTTCTTTCTTTCATTATGTCTAGCTAAGTTTATTATGTCAAGGTGAAAAGGTTACAATAATGGTGTAAGAATAAGTATAGTGTAAACTTAATATGGACTTTAATGTTTGATACTAAAATGTTTTGTATTTGTTATCTTGTTCACTCTTTAATACTTTGCTTGTTAAATGATTAATCTTGATTTATGTTGTATAACACTTGGTACAACAAATGCTTGGCACTTTCATAGTTCATACTGTATGGTATAACCGACACCTGAGCTATGAAAGGAACTTGATTTGTTGTTAACATAAGTTATAATCATGAATGCTTGACGAAATTTACAAGTACTAGCGTTAATCGAATAAGATGACTAATGTAATCATGTTAACAATCTATAATCTGATTGGAACCTCCTTTATGTGTGGTTTCCAATTGAATAATAACAGTTGATACTATACTTGTTTGACATACCATTAATGGAACCTCTAACCTTGACATTTGTTATTATCATTGTTTAATCCTTACATTAATTTTCCCATCTCCAAGTTCTCATCATCTTCTTCTTCTTCTCTTTCTTTATTATTATTATTACTACTACTACTACTATTATTATTGTTGTTATTATTATTATTATTATTATAGTTGTTGTTGTTATTGTTATTGTTGTTGTTATTATTGCTATTATTGTTGTTTATAATTGTTGTTTATAATTTGTACAATTAACCTCTTTGTGGTTCGACCCCGGTCTTGCCGAGTTATTTATTACTTCGACACTCCTGCACTTGGGAGAAGACATCAATCTTTTTGTCGTGTCATTGGTTCAGGGGCAAGATAATACATGAAGGTGTACTTTGTCTAGCTGGGTGAATATACTCTCTAAGAGTTCGAAAATTAGGTTGATCATTGAATTGTGGAGGTCCATTACCTTGAACACTCCCTTCACCCTCTACATCTTCAACATTAGCCATGATGAAAATAATAATAATAATAATAATAATATAACAATTATATGAATATGAAAAGAAAGGAAAAAGAAAAAGAAGATTGCAAATAAAAGTAAATGAAATGTAAAAGATAAAGTAATAGCTCAAAAATAAAAATACAACAAATTAGAAAATTCACACTCCAACTAATAAGCAATATTAACAATAATAAACATTAAAAGATAATTATAACAAGCATGAATAAGGAGGCGGTAATACCAGTCAAGTACTTCAAGCAATAAATATAAGAATAATAATTACAATAAAATAACAAAAAATAAAATAAACAAGAGGCGGTAATACTAGCCAAGTACTTCAAAAAAAACAAACAACAACAATACAACAAGATAAAATAAAATAAACAAGAGGCGGTAAAACCAGCCTTATAATATAAAAAATAAATATTATAAACTAATTAGAATAAACATCAAAAGAAAAATGGTTGAACCAACCAAAAGCTAACAATTAGTAGTCCATTCCACAGTCCAATATCCGAAAAGTTGAGGTCAACTTTTTTGAGGCGGTAAAACCAGTCATTTAATTTTTTTTTCAATTTTTTTTAGGCGGTAAAACTAGCCAATTGATTTTTTTTTATATGATTTTTTTTTAGTTTTCCAATAATCAAATCTAAATTTGTTACCTTTGCTTGCTAGCTCCCCGACAACGGCGCCAAAATTGCTTGACCGCTTTTTATGATCGGCTTGTTTTAACTCGCAAGTGCACGAGTGTGCGATGTAGCAATTAACTCGGTAAGATCGAGGTCATATCCAGAGAGAGCTAGATCTAGAAAATAAGCTAGGTAACAAAAAAACTCAAGAGAAATTAAATTAATAATAACTTAGTTGAAAATAATTGATGGATTTGTTTTCAAAGATGAAAACGTGTAAATAGATTTTAAATGATAAGAAAAAGTAAGTCTTGGTCCACATCAATTTTAATGGTGATGTATTGGTGATTCCTTCAAGATATATAAGATAACTCAACCTAATATCAACAATGATGATATTAGATCGGAAGATATTACAATGAAGTTTAAAATGATGAAGATTGATTATTGCTTAAGAATGAACAAGTACTTTCATATTAAGTAAGACATTGAATCAAGTAATCTCTATACCAAAACTAAAGTTTGTGCATAAAAATTCAAGATTATAACATTACCTAAATGGTTTCTAAAATTTCTTTGCAATAATAAATCATTCATAAAGAAAATGAGAAGATAAACATTAAGAGTCATTCATATCTTAAAGAACTCACCTCAACCACCATTATCCTTGATTTGGATCCAAGAAAGAGATTAGCCAACCATGATTATATATAAGAACACTTTAATAAACATGAAATAACTTGAATCAAACTGAAATAATAAGTTTTACAAGCTAAAGAACCGAAATCTATAAAGAAGAACACAACACAATTTCAGTAAAAATTCGGACACAAATCTGATGTTAACGTTGGACAGCAATTTAGACCCTCTTCGAAGCTTTTTTTCAAGATGTCTATTAGAGACATATTTATAGGCAATTCCGTCTCCTTTCCAGATCATTAAAGAACAGCTCATTTGGACACCTGATTCAAACGTTATGGACAAAACACCAAAAGATGTTCTGAAAAATCAAATGAGGACAACTTTGCAAGCACTTTGGTGCACGTTTTTCTTCCTCATTTATGAGCTGTCTCTTTCTTCTTTTTGACCCAAAATAATGTAAAAATGTACCCTCTAGCTTTCCATCCATGTGCTTCCCTTCGTGGATCAATGGATTACCCAAAATAAATCAATTGTTATTTGTTGTGTAGACATGTAAGATCATGGATTGTGTTTGGGCTGATTTGAAGGTTGATTGGAGGTTGATTTGGGGCTGATTTGGGGCTGAATTTAAGCATCAAATAAGTATACAAATGTACCTATTATTTGGGCTAAGATTGACATTGAAACCTTGAGTGTTTAATGGTTGAAGTTTGCACACAACATAAGGCAAGTTTGGGCTTAAAATAGATCATATGATATTCTTTTCTAGAATTGGAATAGAATTGATTTTTGGGAAAAATTTGGAGCACTTATTTGAACCAAGATTTGCTTCAATCTTCAACTAAATGTCTCTTCAATTCTTTGTTCTAAATTCCGACGTTGAATTTTCTGAATTAATTCATTTAAGCTCCAAAAACCTATCGAAACATTAAAACAAACTTCATTACTAAAAAGCACATCAATTATTATAAAAAAACAAATAAAAACAATAAATACATATGTAAAATAAGAGACTTAATGACACTTTTGATGCACAATCAACTAACATGTTTTGTATTTGTTATCTTATTCACTTTTTAATACTTTGCTTGTTAAATGACTAATCTTGTTTTATGTTGTATAACACTTGGTACAACAAATGCTTGGGACTTTCATAGTTCATATTGTATGGTCTAACCGACACCTGAGCTATGAAAGGAACTTGATTTGTTGTTATCATAAGTTATAATCATGAATGCTTGACGAGATTTACAAGTATTAGCATTAATCAAATAAGATGACTAATGTAATCATGTTAACAATCTATAATCTGATTGGAACCTCCTTTGTGTGTGGTTTTCAATTGAATAATAAGAGTTTATACTATACTTGTTTGACATACCATTAGTGGAACCTCTAACCTTGACATTTGTTATTATCATTGTTTAATCCTTATGTTAATTTTTCATCTCAAAGTTCTCATCAACTTCTTCTTCTTTATTATTCCTACAACTTTGGTGTTTTCAAGTGGCTCCAATTGTGACGTTATCAATGATGTTTGGGGTAGACAAGAGAAGATAATGATTGTCACCAAGTCAAGAGTTGGTCACCTACTCGTCAATTAGTCATCAAGTGAATAGTTCCTAATTTTGGCCTATAAAAGGAGGAATTTGCCATGCATTTGGGCATCTTGGTTTCCAGATCAAGATTATGCTCTTGTTTTCTCTCTTTGTATTTTTTGTAATGTTTATGCTTTGCTTTCATTAATATCAAGTTTATGCCTTTCATTTCCTTTCCTTTACTTAGTTAACTCTTATCTTATTTATGTTCTTATTTTTTATTTATTTATTTATTTATTTTTATTATGTTTAGCTAAGTTTATAATATCAAGGTGAAAAGGTTACACTAATTTCTTTCATTATGTCTAGCTAAGTTTATTATGTCAAGGTGAAAAGGTTACACTAATGGTGTAAGAATAAGTATAGTGTAAACTTAATATGGACTTTAATGTTTAATACTAACGTGTTTTGTATTTGTTATCTTGTTCACTCTTTAATACTTTGCTTGTTAAATGACTAATCTTGATTTATGTTGTATAACACTTGGTACAACAAATGTTTGGGACTTTCATAGTTCATACTATATGGGATAAGCGACACCTAAGATATGAAAGGAACTTGATTTGTTGTTATCATAAGTTATAATCATGAATGCTTGATGAGATTTACAAGTATTAACATTAATCGAATAAGATGACCAATGTAATCATATTAACAATGTATAATTTGATTGGAACCTTCTTTGTGTGTGGTTTTCAATGGAGTAATAAGAGTTTATATTATACTTGTTTGACATACTATTAGTGAAGCCTCTAACCTTGATATTTGTTATTATTATTGTTTAATCCTTACGTTAATATTTAATCTCAAAGTTCTCATCAACTTCTTCTTCCTCTTCTTCTTTACTACTACTACTACTACTACTACTACTACTACTACTACTATTATTATTATTATTATTATTATTACTACTGTTATTATTATTGTTCTTACTCTTATTATTGTTTATAATTTGTACAATTAACCTCCCTGTGGTTCGACCCAAGTCTTATTGGGTTATTTATTACTTCAACACTCCTGCATTTGGGAGAAGACATCAATTTTTTAGTCGTGTCAATTAGCCCTAAAATTAAGCCCACAAATCCTTATATGCCAACTTATTTTCCAATAGGTCCTCCTATCACTTATAAGACCCAAAATATCCTTCATGAAAGATCCTTTGATGATTTTGAAAAATTAAAAAAAAAATATAAGTTCATGTAACGGACTCTCAAAGGAGAATAATTGAATGAATGCTACAAATACAAACTAAAAAGACAAAAGAAGGATAAAGACTATTATGAAAAAAGATATACTAAACTTTAAAACGGAGAGTCTTTAAATTAATTTTTGGAAAGATATCAGAAAAAGGAAAAGACATATGAAAATTAAGCCTAAAATAAAATAAAATAAAAAAGGGAATTCAATGAATTTGGTTAAAAAATAAGAATATAAAAGGAAATAAAAAGTATTTAGAACTAATATTGACTTGTGATTGATTGAATATAATTACATATTTGTTTATCCTCTTGTGAGGACCCGTTAAACAGATTGTGTAAGATGTAAGAACAAATTGATCAATTAATTCTAAAAAACAAATAAATATATTCTGTAAGAAATATATTACATTAAGGTTGTGTTTAGATTCAGATTAAAAATTAAAGTTATGTATCAAGATATTGTTTGGATACCAAAAATAAAAATAGAGAAATTAAGAAAAATGAAAAATTAATTAGACTCATCATTCTATTTCTAATAATATGTTTAGAATAGTTATGAGAAATTATAATTAAATTTATTTTAAGATAAAAAATATTTAATAAAGATAATTATTTCATCATAATGATGGCATATATAATGATAATAATAGCATTAGTGATTATCAAGGTAATAATTGTGGTAATAATAATAATAATATAATTATAATAATAACAATAATATATTCTAAAAACGTAATACTACAACCATGGTAGTACTTCAATGCATAATTATAATAACAAAAACAACAAATTGGAAAGAAAAAAAAAAGCCATAACCACCATTAATGGTGATGCTAACGATAATGGTAGATATAACTTTTGTACAAGATGCAACATTATTATTTTAATCCAATTTTAACCTATTTGCTTTTAATTTCATTTTAAGGGGATTAAAATTTAAAATTAAAAGATCAGGGATTTATTTTGATTAAAAGTGTGCTTTGTCTACCTGTGGAAAAACTAGGGACTATAATGTGTTTCTGTTATTCTCTCCTTATCATCAAGATAATGATAATTATTTTTTTTTCAAATTTGATTCTTATTCAAATTTAAATTTTAAAAAGAAAATGAGTTTATTTGAAACTTTGTTTTTCGTGTTATAGAACTCTTGTATTATAAATACAGCTCTTAGTGCATATAAAAAAGAAGGGAGACATTACAATGAAAACAAGTGGAGAGATATTACAAAAAAAATCTAAAGAAAGACATTAAAAAAACATGGAGGAAACCCAATAAATAAATAAATAAGCCTAAACTTATTTGTAGAATGGTGGCTGCTGCCTCTCCTCCTACTTTTGGCTTTCTCTCTAAAAACCAACAACAACACCCCACTCAACCCCATCTTGGTTCTCTTCTTCCTTAGCTAGAACCCTATCTCTTTATTTTCTCTAAATTTTCATGGCCAAACGACCCCACATGCATTAATATTTTTGTAATTATATCTACCTCTACATAGCCTATGAATTTTAAAAAAACTAATGTAAAATAAATAAAAAAAACTTTTGTGTGAAAATTATATTAATTTTGTCTTTAAGAGCATCAAAAGTAATTAAACAATTCTAAAACAATTAAAAAGCAAAAAACAACCCCTAAGTAGTGTGTATTATATTTTTTTTTTATTCTAGGGTTAAATTAATAACTTTACCGTGAAAAAAATAAGATGACCAATCTAACTCCATATAATTTGTAAAATGCAATTTTGTTATAGTGAAAAGATCACATGCCTCTAGGGTTAAATTAATAACTTTACCGTGAAAAGATCACATGCCTCAAATGACTAGTTCAAAGGTTTAATGGCTAAGGAGAGTTTTGCCATTACAATAATGAATAATATTTTGGGTTTTGATAAACAATCATTTTCTTAGGAAAATTAGGTTTTTGTTAATTTTAAGATAAATAGGTTTACTTTTTATATATCTTTCAAACAAATTCCTATTTAGTTATGCCATATGTATTATCCTTTTTCATATGCTTAAAAATCTCAATCAAATAATTTTTCTTTTTTATTTCTAGTTTTTTTTATAAAAAAATCATTTCATAATAATTTTTTTGAATGTTTTATCTTACATTGTAAAAGAGTTTATAATTGTAATATATTTTTAATATTACCATTCTTATAAATATTGATTACATTCAAATGAAATTGTTATTATAAAATATAATATATAATTCTTTATATATCTTGTTTTTAAAAATTAAAATTTTAATGCTCATAAGTATAATGAGATGTCTTAAAGTTTTTATAATATTATAGAAATTAACAAGTATAAATGTACAATAATAACATTTTAATTTGAAGAAATATAAAAATGTTTTAGTATAACAATTTTAAAAAAAGGAATAATAAAACTTGTTGTAAAGCATTTTTTTAAGAAAAAAAAGATAAATATCAAAATTTCAATTATATTTTAAGGAAATTGTAGGAAAATTTTAGAAGATATGAACTTAAAAATTTAAAACTAAAATAAGTGGTTTAAAAACATATCAATATTGATTATTTATCTTTCAAAAATGAACTTATATGTATTTATAATGGAATGCCAAACAAGATTTTTAAGATCCATATTCTTGACTCATGCGGCCAAGCTCAATATTCATCATAAACCTAATCAAACTAACCTAGGCATTTAAAGAAAGGGGTTGCCAAAGAATTGAACTTTTTCCTCCTTTTTTCTTTCTTTCCTTCTGTCGTGGCTTTTCTTTTATTCTTTACTAAAGATTTTAGTTTGAACTTGAATTTTAGTTTCAAAAAGGGTTGAAGAAATAAGTAAGTAGCTTCATCCTTATTGTTTTAAATTAGGAAGTTGTTGGTGGAAGAATTAAAGAAGAGTTTAGAGTTTTTATTAAGATTTTAAGTTTGAATGATTTAAAGAATTTAATTGATGTTTTAGGGTGTTAGTTAGCTTAAAACAAACCAATTAGTTGACTTGAATTATGGATTTTAAAGAACATAATAATGGTTTTAGGATTTATAGATTTGAAGAATTAACATATTAGAATTTATAGAAAGCTTGATCAATCAGTCAATTATTTTATTTGAACTAGTTCATTTATTAGCTTGTGGTGACGGTTGATCTTTTTGGTTAACCAATTGACCTAATAATAGGAGTTAATCAGGTCTATTAGGTTCGATTAGTTTGAGGTATGCTCAAAATCAATCAATCGAATCGGATTGGCTTTATAATTATATTTTGGTCCCTAAACTTAGAGTTGTGATCTTTTATGTTATTTTTTTTCAAGTCATTTTTAAGTGTTTTCTGTATTCATTATAGGTTTTGTTGATATTCCTACTATTAATCATCAATAGTCTCCAATTCTACATGTATCTATCTTTTTCTTTGTTTTCTAGGTAAGTAGGATAATTTTTAATACACTTGTAATATAAATAATATATATATGTTGATTATAAGATGAGTACAATTGGTTAATTCTTGAATATCTACATATATGTTGTTGTACTTTGTAAGCACTCATTCATTCTTGATTTCACACTCGTATTTTATGAATTAAATTCTATTTGATATGACGTTCATTTGTTTTGATAATTTATCTGAATATCTATTATGTCCTAATATCAGACTTATCAGTAACTAGAGAGAGAGAGAGAGACATCAACCTATGACGATTAATACTTCCACAATGATCAGAGCTGCAAACCTCACTATTATTGAAACCTTAAGGTTTTGTTTGTTATTTAAACCCATAATAGCTTTGTCTAATCTTTAACATGTATTCCATTACCATATACTATTATGCTTAATATATAATTAGTACTTAAAAGTGTATTTTTATCATGGTTTTATATCATTATTTTGCACTTGAAGTATCAATAACTCAATTAAAGCATGTTTTATAATAATATATCTAATACTATAAGATACCTTTAATTTGTAGTAAATTTTCATTTTAAATGCAGGCCTATCACATAAATGAAAGGATTGATTGATGACTTTAAGAACTTAAATTGCAAGGATAAAGAGATGGCCAAACTTAGAAAAGAGATGTCGGTGCAATCCAAACCAGAACACTGTTCGGTAATTGGGTCATATCTAAAGCTATATATCTCAGATTTAGGTCCAATTTATATGGATGGAAAGGTAAGACATAGGCCTACAACTTTCATATGGAGCCCAAGATCTAAAAAGGACATTATCAAGTCCAAATTGTAGCAACAACAAAGAAGCCCGAATCTGTCTTCCAGCCCGAGCACTGTTCGGTATTTTGGCCATATCTGGAGTTCTAGAAGTCCAAATGAGCTGAAATTTTTACACAAGAAAGCTGAGACAATTGCCTACAACTTTCATGTTTGCAACTGGCTCCAATTTTGACGTTATCAATGACGTTTTGGGCAGACAAGAGAAGATAAAGATTGTCACCAAGTCAAAAGTTGGCCACCCACTTATCAATTAGTCATCAAATCAATAGTTCCCATTTTTGGCCTATAAAAGGAGGCATTTGCCATGAATTTAGGCATCTTGGTTTCCAGATCAAGATCATGCTCTTCCTTTCTCTCTTTGTATTTTTTATGCTTTGTTTTCATTAATATTAAGTTTATGCCTTTCATTTCCTTTCCTTTACTTAGTTAACTTTTATGTTCTTATTTTGTTTATCTATTTTGCTTTCTTTCATTATGTCTAGCTAAGTTAATTATGTCAAGGTGAAAAGGTTACACTAATGGTGTAAGAATAAGTATAATGTAAACTTAATATGAACTTTAATGTTTGATACTAACATGTTTTATATTTGTTATCTTGTTCACTCTTTAATACTTTGCTTGTTAAATGACTAATCTTGATTTATGTTATATAACACTTGGTACAACAAATGCTTGGCACTTTCATAGCCCATAATGTATGGTATAACCGACACCTGAGCTTGTTGTTGTACTATTGTCGTTTATAATTTGTACAATTAACCTCCCTGTGGTTCGACCCCGGTCTTGCCGGGTTATTTATTACTTATAAATAGATAAAATGTATATTAAATGTTATTTATTCATTGAGTTGGTTGAACTCACCTTTTTATTTTAATCTTATTTCAGGTTCATAACTTCCGTTAGCAGGTTGATATTTTATTGAGAGTTTCTACTACTTTGTTTGTTGGTATATCTTATTTGTTTTCATAGAACTGTTTTTATTTTTTATGATTCGATGTCTTAAACGCGCTATTATTATATTATTTTAAATTAAATTTAGATTTTTATTTTAGTGATTGGATTTTATTTATTTTAATAAGTATTTTGAAATATAGCTTATATTATTAGTTTTAAAAAATATTTAAAAGATTACAAAATGTTACATGAATTATATATATATTTTTATAATATAAATATTATGAGATTTAGTATAGATAAGGTGACACGACTCCTGCTCTGCTAATTATATATGTATCCAGGATTTGGATGTGACAAGATTAACTCTTGTATAACCCTTCCGTAACATAACTTCAAGATGATTCCAAAATGACCGTTATATATTAATTACTTAATTAACTAGTATGTAGTTCTAGAATTTACTATAATGAGACCTCGGAAGACAATTCCTCTCTGCTATAGACAGGCTTTAAAGTATCCTATATATGATAAAACGTAGCTGATTTCTCTGCCATGGTCGGCTTCATAAGTATTATACAGATAGGTTGAGAATTGACTTAATGGTCATATAATAGGCCTACTGAATGCTCACCGGTAATATTGAACCTCCGAGCCTTTTTCCTCTTCCCTTTTGGCTATACGCGCGCCTAACTTGTCTAAAGTCAAATCTCTCTTACCATTTATATGTTGAGAAACAAAGATGTAAAAGATTTCAAGCCAGCAACTACAAAAGTGAGGAAGCACGTTATCAATATTGTAGCACAGCTAAGCTCGGGTTATAATAACCAAACAGTTGAACACCTTTCATGAAAATTTCACTTTCTGTTAATATACATTTTATTTATTTATTTATTCAATATATATAATTTAGACTGTAGTAATAACTAGTTAATTAGGTAGCAGTATGTCAGGTTCAAATTAAAAAACTTTTAAATGTAAAAATAAATGTTAAGTCCGTTAAATATTTTTGATAGTGTCATTAAAGCTAACCAAGTAGGTTAACATTAAAACCTCTCGACTCAACTTTTTATTTAACTTAATTTTTTAAATTAAACCACATGGAAGATAATTTGACTTAAATTAATTGATTCATGGGTCAAAGTCAATCTGGATAACCAATAAAAACATGAGTTAACTTTTAAAAAACTTCAAAATAACAACTTCTTTTATAAAATATTGAAACAACAATATATTAGATTGACCTTGGTCCTTTTATAATTTGGATCATGAATTATATTGAGTTTAATAACTTTTTTTCATAAACGTTTTTTACTTAATTATATGACAAAAATAAATTTTTGCAAAATTGAGCATTAGCCCTAAAATAGACATTTATTTAAATCTATTATAATCCTATATAAAGCAAACAAAAATAAATTATGTAGTTTATTTCTCAACCAATCCAATATTGAATGCCAAAATTAAAAATAAATCAATTAAAAAAATTAAATAAGCAAAAACAATAAAACATATTCAGTCGGTGGATACATCAAACCTTTGAATTGGACAATCTAGGCTAGCATGTCAAACCTTGAATTAGATTATAAACTCCACTAAAATTATAATTTTTAAATTTTTTTATTTAACTATATGAGAATAAAAATAGATGATTGTAAAATCGAATATCGAGATTTTTTTTAGATCATGATAACTTTATAAAAAGCAAAACAAAACCAATTATAAAATTGAATTTCTAGTTAACCAAATATCTATGGATGAAATCAAAAACAAAATTAATTAAAAAAAAGGGTTAAACTCGATAAACCTACAAATCAAGTTAACTAGATAAACCGGTGAACAAGTTCAAAAACTTTAAAAAGTTTAATAACATGATTTTTTTTTACAACCATTTTTTTAACAATATAAAAAAATTAGACAATAAAAAAAGTCAAATTCGATTAAAAAAAACCCCAGCAAACCCGCAAATTATGCAAACCCTACAAAAAAAATTTACAAAACTCAATTTTTATTTGCCTTAATATTGAAAGATGAAATAGATAATTGTTTTTGAAAAAAACAATAAAAAAGCAAGACATTGTGGATTACTATTATAATTTACAATGCAATGAGCGCAGGTGAACAAAGTTTTTCAACACCTTTTATTTTTGAAAAACAAAATGATTACAAAAATTAACAAAACAAAAATAAATAAAAGAGCAAGACACTACAGACTACTATTGTAATCCACATTTTAAGGAACATGGGTGAACATTAATTTTCACACATCCTTTGTTTTTGTTAATTTAGCTTATTGATTGCGGCAGCCACGTAAATTTGGAAGATGAAAGTCTCTTCATGTTGCAATTTTTCATCCCGTTAACAAGCACTTTAATTCTCACTTAAAATTTGTTTTAGGATGGTTGTCACTTATGTACGATATTACATCAATCATCTTCTTGGATAAGAAATTTTTATTACTTATCAATAAAAAAAGAATGGAGTCTTAACTTAATATTTTAGTTAGTAAAAATCCTAATTGGTCTTGGAATCTGGATAAAGAAACTAATTATGTATAGGAAAAACACATCACCCCTAGTATACCTTATCTAAGGTAAGCTACATTTTTCTTTTTAGATTAGTATGGGTTGTCGGGCCAGCTTACGCATAACACGACTAATCCTACGGGCCCTGAAGTTAATGACCATGTAAGCCTCCAGTGGCTATCATATAAGCAACCAAGGACTCGAACTTGAGACCACAGAGGGAGCAAACTCCTTAGTCCCAAGTCCTTACTAAATGTCATAACCCGTAAATAATGTCCAACAACTTAAACAAAAATTAGAAGATCAAACGAGATTTTTGGTTTGAATCTGATGAAGAACTAATGAAAATAGAACCTAGAAATGTAGTTTTGAAAATAGAGTGATTACATCTAATTGAAGGCATAAACATATGTTAAATCAATATTCAAGAAAGATTTTGGGCTTGAATTATCACAATAATAAAATAAAATCCATAATTATTTGATTTTATTTAAAAAATAAATAAAAGGATCATTAAATTGATTTTTTAATCCATTAAAACCTTACATTAAAGATTAACAAACGTGTTTTCACATTAAGAACCATCAATCAACCAAAAATGACATTGAAATCAATGACCTAAAAAAATGTTTATGATAAGAACATCAACCCAAAAAAGTTTGTCAAACCCAGAAATGCCTAGCAACAGCAAAACCTAGAAAAGTGTGAAGAACCTAGAAATAGCCAAAACTTAGCAATCAAAGCCTAAACATGCTTAAAACAACTTGTTTGAACCATTAAAACAACAAAAAACATAGAATTAAAAGTGAAATAGTAAGCAAAGCTAGCTATAGATATCAAGTAAAAATAACATGCTTAAATCAAGTAAAAATAACATGTTCTTAAGCAAAAACATTGTTTTATTGAATAAAATTATTGTCTTGAAGCTTAAACAATATTCCTATAACTTCAGCATACTAACAGGCTAACTTAAAACAATCTAAATCACAACAACTTCAATACCTAAACATATTTCCATAACTTTAAGAAAAAAAAAGATTATCCAAACATTAAAACTTGCAAAACTTCATTTTATACTAATATTTAACACTTTAATGAACAAATCTAGTAATTCAAACAAGCTTTAAATAAAACAATAAACACACAAAATCATGTCTTAACTAATCATTTGAAAAAGATTAAATAAAGCACCAAATACATCAAAACTAACAAATACTGAAAGGGGAATGCATAATGAACATCTAATATAAATATCTAATAAGAAAATGAAAGGGAAGCCGGTGTGCTAATTGAACTCTATCTTTTTATAAAAGTTTGATTAATTCCTTAACAATGTTGTTTCTTTTAATTGTAATTTCTTGCTCTTTACTTTAGCTTTTGGTCCTCTAATATTTCTTTTACCACTTATGAACTTAAGAGCTTTGCCTTCTACTTTTTTCTTTCAACTTTCTTATAAATCTTTTATAGCCTTTCTTTTAAGAGAATTTTGGTGATTTTATACTTTACATTAGTTTCCTCCTTTTCTTTGTGATTTTTTTCCTTTTTTTATGTTTTTTTTTCTTTTATAGTCTTAAAAGACTAATGGTTGTGAAAGCATTTATGGGTTTTAATGTGATTTTTCAAAATTATATCATAAGGGATTTTCCCCCCCTTTTCTTTTGCATATGATATGTTAGGACACAATTCTTCTCTCTTATTTTTGTTTTTTGGCTCATTAAATATCTAATAAACTCTTAGAACTTTTACAAAAAATTGGGAACTTTATAACCGAAACTTGATCGAAAATGGATGACTGGGGATGCACTTTCTATGAATTAATTATGGAAAATGTGAGGTTATTGAAGTCAACTAAGCTATAGACTAGAGGGGGTGTTATTCTTCAACTAAGATCAAACCATAATTGATTTGGAGTCTTATAGCTTTCCCACTATCAATTCAAAATTGGGTATAAGATTGTTAAATCTAGTTAAATTAGACAAGGCTATTTGTTGTGATGTCGCAATCGCATAAATTAATTCTCCTAGCTTAAATAAGCAAGATAGTATAGAGCAAGCAAGAGACATGTTGTTTAAAGCGAAACAAGAAACCAAAATATGTGAAGACACCACAATGTCAGTTATATCTTAATAAGTTAGTTGTTGATATTTGTTTTAACAAAGAAAAAGGTGCTGCATCACACAAAATACAATTTTATTCAAGCCATCATTGTTGCTGAATTTTACAACAAAGAAAATAATATATAGTCCTCCTAAAAAACCTTAATAGACTCTTATTGGATTACAAGCCAATGAGCAAGCTAATAATTAGCTAACACAAGCTTAATTAAAACATTGATTTTGAACCAAAACAAACTCAAACTAAAACACAAGCCTTAAACTAAATGTAAATATCCAAATAATAAAATAAACAACAAATAAAATGTTAAAATAAATCATATTAATACAAAAAAAAATACTTCAATCTAAAAGTAATCTACCATTAAATACTTTAGCCCTTATTTTTTTACGTAGCTGGGATAAATGACATTTTTATAGGAAAAAGATTTTATAATATTAAAAAATACTTACCACACTTGGAAAGTATATTGTTGCCCATTAAAGATCCTTGTACAACTAGAAAAGTATTAAAAATAAGTTGTTGAATATCCTTGTATTATAAAGAAAAAATTATTTTTAAATAGAAGATTCACAAGTCAAAAGACAACAATTAACAAAATTCATATTGTATTTGTTGACTTATATCGTAAGATCTTTATAAACTTTGATGAACCTAAATTTAACATAGAACAATATGTCTAGAAACTCAAGGTAAAATTTTAGCTCGATCAATTGGTCAGTTTGAAAGTTATGCTTAATAATGTAAAACAGAATAGTAAGCAAAATTATTTTATAATTTAAATTTCCTTATTCAACCTTTTTTGGTTTATATCATTCATTCCCTCTTTAAGATAAATCTTTCATGACGAATACCCTCTAAAGGTAACAAATTACCATCAACACAAAATAAAGTATCACCATCAAAACTCTTTTCCTAAACATGGCATCTCATATAAAAGATATTCTCTCATTGCTCTTCTAAATCTCCCACCCTAACTTGCTAATTAAATGTTCATTTCATCACAACCCCCAATCAAATACTTAACACAATCATCATTAACATTTTTAAGTAGAGGCATCTCCTATTCATTACTAACATCCCCATCGGTCACATCCTCACTATCAGCCTTCATAACTATTACTCGATTGTTTGGACACTACAAAGCAACATGATCAACTCCTAAATAACAAAAACATTTTATATCATTATTATAAGATGTAGGAGTTTTAACTTTACCTCTATTATTGGTGGAGATGTCCTCTTTTTTTAGAGTATAAAATATCTCCACTACATTCAGTTGAGATTAGGCAGCTCTCATATTAGCCTTTCAAGGTGACGAAGAACCTAATAGTTGGCTTGGTCATGACCTACCTGATTAATACTTAAAAGTGTATTTTTATCAAGGTTTTATATCATCATTCTGCACTTAAAGTATTAATAACTCCTTAACTAAAACATGTTTTATAATAATATATCTAATAATATAAGATACCTTTAATTTATGGTAAATGTTCATTTTAAATGTAGGCCTATCACATAAATGAAAGGATTGATTGATGAATTTAAGAACTAAAATTGAAAGGACAAAGGGATGGTCAAACTTAGAAAAGAGATGTCAATGCAGTCCGAACCGGAACACTGTTTGGTAATTAGGTCATATCTAAAGTTGTAGATCTCAGATTTAGGTCTACTTTATATGGATGGAAAGGTAAGACATAGGCCTATAACTTTCATAGGAGCCCAAGATCTAAAAAGACCATTTTCAAGTTCAAATTGAAGCAACAACAAAGAAGTCCGAATTTGTCCTCTAGACCGAGCACTATTCAGTATTTGAGTCATATCTGGAATTTTAGAAGTCAAAATGATCTGAATGTTTTACACAAGAAAGCTGAGACAATTGCCTACAACTTTCATGTTTTCAAGTGGCTCCAATTTTGACGTTATCAATGATGTTTTGGGCAGACAAGAGAAGATAAGGATTGTCACCAAGTCAAGAGTTGGCCACCCACTCATCAATTAGTCATCAAATCAATAGTTCCCAATTTTGGCCTATAAAAGGAGGCATTTGCCATGCATTTAGGCATCTTGGTTTCCAGATCAAGATCATGCTCTTCCTTTCTCTCTTTGTATTTTTTGTAATGTTTATGCTTTGCTTTCATTAATATCAAGTTTATGCCTTTCATTTCCTTTCCTTTACTTAGTTAACTTTTATCTTATTTATGTTCTTATTTTGTTTATTTATTTTTCTTTCTTTCATTATGTCTAGCTAAGTTTATTATGTCAAGGTGAAAAGGTTACACTAATGGTGTAAGAATAAGTATAATGTAAACTTAATATGGACTTTAATGTTTGATACTAACATGTTTTATTTATTATTATTATTATTATTATTATTATTAGTATTACTACTACTACTACTACTACTACTACTATTATTATTGTTATTACTATTATTATTGTTGTTGTTGTTGTATTATTGTTATCTGTAATTTATACAATTAACCTCCATGTGGTTCGACCTCGGTCTTGCCGGGTTATTTATTACTTGATACTCCTGCACTTGGAAGAAGACATCAATATTTTAGTCATGCTACTAACTATACGTTTAAGTTGTCTCTCCACCTTTGTTGTAATATGCACTATGTTCTCTAACTCTATATGATGTAGCAATAAATATTCATGATGTTGCGATTCAACCCATTCAAAAACCTATTATAGTGGCCTCTCTATCTTCCACCACATTAACTCGAACCATTGTGATCTTAATCTTTTTATGGTACTCATCAACACTTTTTGTTTCTTAGCTTAAACACTATAACTTTTGGTACAATTCCCTATAATAATGACTAGGGATAAATTATCTCCTAATAATAGCCTTCATCTCCTCCCAAATCTTAACAGGTCTCTCACAATTCTTTCTCCAACTCATCACAAGCTAATCCCACCACATAATAGTCCATAAACTCAATCATGAAAAGGTTAAACTTATTACCCTCAGAATACTTATAAGAATCAAACATGAGCTCCATCTTTTTCTCTCACTTCAAATACATCTTAAGATTATTTTTCCTTTGAAATGAAGGAATTTTCATCGTAATGCTACCCAAACTCTTATCCACCTTGTCATAGTACTTAAAATTACCCATATAATCTCCTTGGATAAAGTACCCATTCTCCTAACAATTTATCGGCGTTCCAAACAAATCTTCATGGCCTAAAGGGCACATTATCATAATTCTCATCACTCGTCTCAATAAAATCATCATCAATAATGGGACTAACACATCTTGCATACCTCTTAACATTTTTTCCACCCCAATGAACCTTATTTTGAAAACCATCAATTTTAACATCACATTTCTCCCTTCTTTCCACCATATCCTCTAAATTATCTATTAACTTGTTCATCATTTCCATCTATTATACTAAGGCTTGAATTTGAAAAGCTAGATTTTTAATTAGAAGTGTTATCTTGGTATTGTTCGACCTCTTTAAATATGTAAAATTTAAGTGATAAAAAATTATTTCGTCACTCACTCCCTCATGTCTTAAAACTATGTATAACCTAATTTTTGCAATTCAAAAGCTCTCGATTCATCACAGTTGAATAATGTCACATCGATATTCATTTCAAGCTACATATGATGGGTATACAATTTGCTCGAATAAATATCTCTAAAATAATTATTATCTTAGTTAGTTCATATTATATCCCTTTTTTAGCAACAAATTCCTATGAGCAATTGGAATTAATGTTTGTATAAACAATAGAAGTCATGACTCTTCATTCTATAAAATCGATATTTCTTTAAATTCACTAATATAGTTATGTTCAAAGCATATCTATCAAGAAATCATAAACTCTTAACCTATTTACAGACAAGAAGTTGTGAATTTTTGTCTAAAACAAAGATAGCTTTAGGCGTTGCAATATATAACCTATCACTAAAAACTCCATATTATGATGGTACTAAAAACTCCATATTATTATGGTCACATATGAAGCTAAATTCATTCTAGCTTTCATATTGTCCTTTGTTTCACCTTTCATATCCATAACCTTGTTAAAAATGTTATCAATCACATTCTTCTTGACATGCATGACATTCAAATTATAGCAAATAATATTAGTCTTAAAGATTCTAAAATATACTTCGCTTTACCCAATTGTGGATCACATCAAAACTAAAAAAATTATGTTTACAAAAAAAAAACTAAATACAAGGCCTTATACTATGAAACTACATTATACAATTCTTTACTTGATAGTGGCAGTGATGTAACATCCATTTTTATTTTACCTTTTAAGAAGTCCTTTATGTTGTTTTTATATTAATGCCAACTTAGAAACAACCTCGAATGGAAATTAAAGAAAAAAGCTTTGCCATTATTCATTAAGGCTAATGCCTTATTATTTTTCATATTATACAAATAAAATAATTTTTCATATGTGCTCCAACCTAAAACAATCTTATACTTAAGAAAGTCATTTATAGGATCAATGCTATCTTCATCTGAAAATTATATTTTCTTGAGACATCATATGTCACAATCTCAACTCATCATACTTAATTCAATTCATTAATCAATAGTTGAATATAAATATCTATATTTTTAAATGGACAGTAAGGATAAGATATGACCACAAACAAGAATATGAATTCTAGCTTCATACAGATCTTTAGGGGCAAGTTAGAAACTATTAGTATGATCGGCCAACAAGAATAGAGGACACCAAATGATCCTAATGGATTAAATCTATTTGTACACAAGCTAAGACATATATTTTATAGTTCCATTAAAAACTGAGTATACTCTATTAAATTATTTTCAAGCTTCACAATCAAAAGGGTGCATCATGACTCCATCCACTGAATTATATGAATGATGCTATGTCATATGCTCGATAGTCGTTGGATATATAAATAACATTTACAGCCTATGAGTGATTGGGAAGTAACCAACTTTTTTGGTAAGCAACAAGTGTCCTTTTTTAAAAAAAACCATTTTTAGGTTTATACAAAGCATGCTAACAAATTTTGCACTCGGTAAAATTTATATATTTATCGTAGGATAATATGCAAAAGTTTCCGCCATGGATTTTACAACATACAAATTGTTTTTCTTCTCTTCAGGTAACATGCTTTTAGCCTATTCAATGACGTTACCATAATCGGCCCCACTCAAACTATAATTTGACTTGATAGTAAACACTTATATTATGGTTGATAATTTAATGTGAGTTATGTACTCATCCAATAATAATTCATCAAAATCTTTTAGAAGTTTTAAAAATCTAACTGTATCTATATTTGATTCTTCATCTAAAAAGGATGTTATATAAATCTTTATTTGAATAATTATGATTCATTTTCATTACATTTGTCATCATACTCTTAAATGGATTGCTATTATTATTTGTAAACCAATGTATATTAGTAGAACTAGAAGTTAAGTCATCCATATTTTATACCCTGATTTTCTAAGGAACATAGAATTTTTTATATGCATATCAATATAAATGTTATCCATATTTTATAACCTGATTTCATAAGGAATATAGAATTTTTTATATGCATATCAATATAAATGTTACTGGACAAATTATTTTTTAAGTAGATGATGTTTTATCACAATATGTTTATGGTAGGGGTTTTTATTTTTATAAATGGATATCTAATTCTACCTGTAATAATATCTTTGGTTTATAAAGTATAATATTAATAAAACTTTCAATCCTTAAAGATAATTTTTTCTATCTGGAAGACCATAACCATCATAAAAATAAAATAAACCTTGGCGCACTTTTTATTCAAAACCAGTACCATAAGGTTTAGGTGTCATCGAAAATAAAATAAAAGTTCACTTCTTTCATTTCAATTATCAGTTGTAATAAGCCTATGTTAATCTGGTAACATGAAAGGTTATCGAAGATTCGACTATGAACCAAAACTAAACACTAAACAGAGAAGTTTGTGAAATGGAGAAAGGGCGTTACCCTGAGCTATGCTTCCAGTTTGAGATGAAAAGTCACTTCCTTGTTTCACCTAAAGGGAAACAAATGAGTCAGATTAAATAAAAAAAAGGAAGCAAATAGCATTTTCAACGGCTATAAATCAAATTATAAGAAATTCACAATTCCTATAAAGCTTGCTAAGTCATGCACCCAGTTGGAAAACCTGATACTGCCCAGAGAATCTTGTAAGTTGGCTTGAAGTTCACTTCATCGAACTTCATACAAGCATTTTCGAAGGCATCATTACTATAAAAGAAGAAACTTCAAGATATGAAATTGAGAACTTGGAGCAGGCAACAAAGTGTTTGTGACAGATTAACACATAGCAATGCGAGGGCCAAATAACGATACAAATTTCTCAATGAACATAAAATATAAACTGCAGAAACACAACAATCTTCAAGCAACCATTGCATCTTTACTTTATCATCTAGAAACCTGCATTTCAGGGATTTAAGTTGATGTGTTGTAGATATTATGAAAGAAAACACTATCAGCAATGGCATTCCCAATGCAACCTCTTTAATCTTTTACCTTCTTACTTTATTGGGTTTTTATCTAATTAAATTGGAAATTCTGAATGGTTGGAGCTTGAATTAGATTCATTCAAGATTAGGAAATTCGTAACATTTCCTTGTATGCAACATGAAGTGATGAACTCTAAGCCAAGATTATTCAAAGGATATTATGCATAGAGTTGTCTCCCTCTCAAGTTCCACTTCACAACTTTAATAACGAATCAACTGCAATCACACACCCAAGAGCTAAAATGAAAACATGCAAGCAAGCAAAAACTAATTCCAATTACATCAAAGAAGTGTCAGTGGCAGAAGAGAAGAGCATCTTACTCTAGGATAGGATAATGTTTCAATATATGATCCACTGCTTTTTAGGAAGGCTTCAAAGATTGTCGACCTTATCGTCTAAGAGATCAACCTGGAATTCAAATAAATAAAATTCCAAAATATTGCCAGTGCATTAACATGTATCCTACAAATTTTATATTTTTAGAATATAGCACGAAAATTGTATCCAAAGATCAATCAGCCAATAACTAACCATGAAAACTGTAAGAAACCATAGTCAAAACCCTAGAAAATAAAAATATAAGAAAATCAAAAGTTGAATATTTAATTAAGGAACACCACCAAGTCGAATCGAAGCCACAGAGAAAATTATGGAGTTTTCAGTTAAATGAGAAGCTAGGGTTTTTGCTTTGAGAATTGAAGGCTCCTTATTATTCTCTCTTCCTGTTCTTGTTTGGTTTTTGTACGGATAATTCAAAGAGTCGTTGGAGCAACGGCTACATGTATTGGAAGATGAAGAAAAGTCAGCTGGTTTTTGGTGTCAGCTGTGGTTTTGGCTTTTTTCAATACATGTAGGAATGGCTTCTTTGTAGGAGAAATGGCATTTTGCCATTAGTGAGTTAAATAGAGATAAAAAGCCAAAAAAATTGCATTTTTTCAGTTTGGCTTTTCATTTAGCGTTATCGTTGGAGATGCCCTAATAAAATACAGTGGATTGCAATAATAGATGAACAAGAACTCATTGTTTTGTCTCCTTTTTTCTCCATGGACGTGGCTTCTTCCCTTTCTATTTTTTGAATTTCTTAACATGAAATCATGTTTTTCAATTCAACCCTTTTTTTTTTTGGTAGACTAGACCGACAGAAAGGAGAGAAGAAACGTAAAACAGACAAAAGCAAAAAAAAGGAGAAGGAAGGTGTCGTGGAGAAGAAAAGGTGTAGAGAGAGGAAGGAGATGGTGTTGTTGTTGGTGTTCAGTTTTTCTCCTTCTTTTTCATACACAAAACGATAAAAGAAAAAAGAAGAAAAGGAGGCACCAAATTGACAAAATAAAAGGCAAGCAGGGAAGCCGCGAATGAGAGCCCTTGCTTTCGTGTCACTATTGCTGGGGATGGTGGTGACTCTTCTCGATAAAGTGGAAGCTGTCAAATAGAAAAGAAAAAAGATACATTATCAGAAATACTTGTTCTTTGATGTTTTCTTATGCCACCTCTTTGGATATTGATGGGCTTTGATTGGGATTGTGGTTTGTAGTTTTATGATTATCTTGAATAAATGCAGAGAGTAAGGAGGATTCTTCAAGGGTGATGAGCCAGGTTGCCAAGAACACTTGATGTTTGTATTCTATTTTTTTATTTTTCAGGGGGGGTTTTTTTTAAGCTTCTATTGGCACATTTTGTGCTCATCTTGGATCTTGATCATCCATGCTGTTTTTGACATCACTATTTATTGGCTTTTGTTTTGTTTCTCTATATGCCTTACAGTTTGGAAAAGTACTTTATTGAAGATGTCCAAGTGTTTAGTGCGTCTAGAAATAGATTGCCTTTGAATGATTTTTTTTTCTAGATATTGATCTACTATTTGTATGTTCTTGGTGATTGCCTTGATAGTGTCTTTCTTAACCATTTTAGGTTAGGCGCCTAGGATTTGGATGTTTGAAGAAGAACTACATTTCATTCTTCGACATTAACAGATGTTAAGATGATAAATCACGTGTGTGTTTGGCTTGTATCAACGATTGCTATGGTATGATTCTTAATTGCTACTTTCATAAAACCACATGCACCCTTTCTTGAAAGTTGTTTGATAAGTAAATACTCAAAAATATATATATATATTGGTTGATTTCAAATTCTTCCAGCTACTGGATCACTTTGCTTCATTGACCGCTCACTTATATTCTGAAGAGATCAACGACATCACAAAGTTAAAAAATGCATGGTTTGTTAAAAAAATATTTTATTTTATTTTAATTTAAAGGGTATAATAGTATTTTTATTTTAGTCTATAAATAATCTTTTTATATTTATATTAATATCATTATTCTTTACAATGAAATAATCATGTAATATCAATGAAACCCTAGCATTTATTATCTTTTATTTTTGTATTTCTCTTTATTTAATGTGAATTATTTAATATGATATAGAGTGGGTTTCATGGAACAAGACTCAATTTTAAATACAGCTTTTGTGAATCCAACTTCGAGAGATTTTTTAGTTTCTGCAAACCCTAGCCTCCATACTCTTTTATTTTTTTGGAGTGATATTTGTTTAGTTTCTATAAATATGGTATTTCATCTCCCCTTAGTATTTTGTTTTTCCTTCAGTTTCAGTAATTTGGTATTTGCATTATGTTTCTATAATTTTTTATTTTGGAGTGATCGTATAATTTTAAGAAGATATTTGTTTAGTTTCTACACTATTTGTTCAATTTCTAGAATCTGGTTTTTTTTCTTTTGCATTTTGTTTTTTTTTTGTTTGTTGATTATGGCTACTGAAAGAGGTGATTCACTTCAGAATGAGTATGAGGTTGGATGGAAAGAATTATTCATATTAGAGTCATGTAATGAGAAATCTTTTTAAGGGTAAAAAAATATGGGGGTATGTTAGTGGAACTTATGTGATACCTAGGAATACTGATGAGGGTTATGTTGCTTTAATATATATATGGGAAGCAAACAATGCAAATATTATTATGTGGATTAACAATTATGTTGAGCATTCCATAGGTACGCGGTTGGCGAAGTATGAGACAGTAAAGAAAGTTTGGGATCATTTACAAAAGTTATTTACGTAATCAAATTTTGTAATGCAATATCAATTAGAGAATGAAATATGAGCTCTTCACTAGAAAAATATTAGTATTCCGGAGTTTTATTCTATTATATTAGATCTTTAGGATCAATGGGCTCTTTTAAAATCAGCAGAATTGAAGACATGTAGTGTCTATATTGCTCATAGAGAGTACCAATAATTTGTACATTTTTTAACGGCACTTTATAGTGATTTTGAAGAACTTAGAGGTTTATTTTTGTATCGTTCTTCACTATTTTTTGTTAACTCTATTATTAGTAAGTTATTGGCTGAAGAAATACATCTTCGATCTTATTTTCAAAAAAAAATTATTTCTACTTCTAATCCTTCTGTACTAACATTACCTTTTAAACCATTCCTTAATCATTAAAATAAGCCTTACACAAGGATTGCCTTTGACGATTGTAGTTTTTGTAAGCAGAAAAGTCATTGGAAGGCTTAGTGTTCCAAGTTGTGACAGCAAAATCAAGCTTGGAAGCCAGGTAATTAGTCATGATTTAATGCTCATAGACTATCTCATAATTATAACCATTATACCATAAGACTACAACATTAGTTGATTCTATCACCTTAGCTGAGCAATTTCAGAATTTTCTCTCTTTACAACCACAAGAATGTCCCCTTCTTTTTCTATAGGTGATTAGTACTTAAAAGTGCATTTTTATCAAGGTTTTATATCATCATTTTGCACTTGAAGTATCAATAACTCCTTAACTAAAACATGTTTTATAATAAT
>NW_011500778.1:29412-54128 GCF_000495115.2 Populus euphratica | reverse complement strand
GTATGTCACATTCAAAATAGGTTTTAGATTCTGGTGCTTCACATCATATGTTTCTAGATTCTTTATCTTTTGCTTTTATATCCCTTTCGTCTTCTATTCCTGTTATAACTACTAATGACACTCTCATGCTCTTAGCAGGTATTGGTTCTATTGTCACACCTTATTTTTCTCTCTCTAATGTTTATCTTATTCCAAAACTCAGATTGAATATTGCTTTTATTGGTCAGTTATATGATTTTAGTGCTTATCTAGTTATTATTTCCTCCTCTCTTTTTTTTTATAGAATATGCAATATCAAAAAGTGATTGGGTCAGACCATAAAGAGAAGGAGAAGGGACTATATATTTTGGATAAGTTAAAAGTTTCAGTTGCTGCTACTAGTGATGATTTTTTTTTTAGTCTTTCCTCTTCTAGTTTTTATTTGGCATTCCCTTCTAGGCACATAATGAATAAGAAAAACATAAATAAAGAAGATAAGAACATAAATATGATAAAAGTTAACTAAGTAAAGGAAAGGAATTGAAAGGTATAAACAAGATATATATGAAAACAAAACTGAAGCATTACAAAAATATAAAGAGAGAAAGTAAGAGCATGATCTTGATCTGAAAACCAAGATGCTTAAATACATAGTAAATATCTCTTTTTATATGCTAAAATTTAGAACTATTGATTTGATAAATAATTGATGAGTGGGTGGCCACATCTTGACTTGGTGACAATCCTTATCTTCTTGTCTAAATAAAATATCGGTGATAATGTCAGAATTGGAACCCCTTGTACCCATCAAAGTTCTAGAAAATTATCTCAGCTTTGCAAGAAAAAATAAAAATAAGGTCATTTGGACTTCTAGAACTCCAGATATGGGCTGAACACTGAATAGTATTTTGGCTACAAGACAAATTCAGACTTTTTTGTTATTGCTATAATTTGAACTTGAAAACAGCCTTTTTTAAAACATACCTCCATATGGAAGTTGTAGGCCTATATCTTACCTTTCCATCCATATAAAATAGACCTAAATTCAAGATCTACAGCTCCAGATATGACCTAATTACCGAACAGTGTTCTGATTTGGACTACACCAACATCTCTTTTCTAAGTTTGGTTATCTCTTTTTTCTTTCAATTTCAGTACTTAAACTTATCAATCAATCCTTTTATTTATATGATAGGCCTGCATTTAAGATGAATATTTACCACAAATTAAAGATATCTTATATTATTAGATATATTATTAAAAAACATGATTTAGTTAAGGAGTTATTGATACTTTACATGTAAAATGATGATATAAAACCTTGATAAAAATACATTTTTAAGTACTAATCAATTACTCTTCATACTTTCCTGTGTAATTGTCTAGCCTTATAACTTAAGTGCTACCTCAGCTATGTATTCCCCATACATTGCCACAAAGCTTTCCTGATTCATCAAAGTTTTTACCACCTTTTCTTTACCATCTTAATTGATTGGTATCATTTTTCCCTTTTATTCTCGAGACTGGTTGTTTCATATTCTAATGACAATAATAACAAAAAAGAAAATGAAATGAGGCAGTTGATTCTCTTAGGAGATAGAAAAGCAATTAGCATATCCCCAATAAAAAAAGAAATGCTTTCATAGTGGAAAGTATATATGATAAAACTAAAGACTTCTTCTAGCATGAAAAATGAAATAATATGATTTGCAACATATGTAAAATAAGATTGTTAACTCTCATAATATGATAAGTTAAACAACAGAATAACTAATGCATCTTCGGTAAGAAAATATAGAAATTCTAATAAAATATATAATTGAAAATTCCTAGTAAAGGGGGATAACCTCATATATTGACCAAATAGATTGGTTAAGAATCCTTAGTGATGAGGTAATTGTCAGTAGAACAATGTCTAGCTAGAGGGAAGCTAATGCTCTTAGTTTAGTGACCAATAGGAAAAGGTACAGTGACTGTTGGGAACCTAAACAAAGCTTATTCTAGAGAAATGACCAATAGGGGTTAACTCGAGCAAATTTAAAGATTATGTGAATCAAAAGAGCTTGATAAAAAATTCAGATTCTCAAACAAGATGATTGGGGGATCTATATTTCAAATACAGGTAAGATGCATTGTAAGTCATCTAACCCTACGAGCATTGCACATTTGTTTTGTAGATATTTCACAAAACAAAATTCCCATTGGAATCCAAAGAGACTTGGATGAATTAAAGTTCCTTTAATCCACATCAAATATAGCAATTAAACAAAGGAAAAAAATCATAAATGAAGACAAGAAAGATGATTTTTTATTCATGAAAAAGAGGTTTACAAGTACAAAGGTTAAACAATGTGAGGATAATTAGGAACATTTCTATCTCGATGATCAAGTATGCCTCAGAAATCCTCAAACTATTTATGCATCCACTCCATCTCTTCCTCAAACTCTTAGTGTCGCGTGTTGATATAGTACTTTTAAAAATCAAAATGTGTACTCAACTCTTGGTTTCTCCTCTCCAAGTTGCTTTTGTGATGTCTCTCATCGAGAAGTATATTCCTTAAATTCTCCATCTAATGATGGAGATCAATAATTTAAGTGTTCAACTCAAGTCTGGGCATAAAGACATTCTGCAATGTCTACTAAGGATGAATTGGCTTTAATACTAAGAGCAAGTGACTAATTCACTACTTCAATGATGGTCTTGGCTGCTAGTATTATTCCATCATGGGGAAGGATCATGTCTCCAGTAACGACCATTGTAGTATCTTTATCGCCCATTATAGTATCCTCTATTATAACTAGAGGACCATTTACTTTAAAAATAGTGTACCAAACTACAAGCTCTACTACAGGAACAAGGTTTATATTGGTATTGGAAGAAGAGGAAGACATAGTTAAAGCTTCAAAAGTTGAGAACTTTGAAAGTAGTGAAAATGTACAAAGTTAGTAATGTCTTGTGCTAAATGTTGTGTGATTTATAGAGGATTTACTCATCCCATCATTTAATAGAAGCTTAAATCCCAACCATACATATAGGACTTCCTTGAGAATTTTTCTTATCTTTGGGATCTATTTACAAATCAGATTTTAGCTGTACATATATGACTTCCTTCAGAAGCTTGCATCGATCATGAGACACTCTTGAAAAATATTTTTATATTTTTTACACCTATTATAACAAAACCAATATAGAATCATTTTTATATATTTCATAAAACCAATGTTGAAATTACTTTTATGTATTTCACAAACAAGTTGGTCATCTAGAAAATAGACCAATGTTGGAATCACTTTTATCTATTTCACATAACCAATGTTGAAATCACTTCATATATTTCACAAACAAGTTGGTCACCTGAAAAATAAGACTAATCTTATAATCACTTTCATGTATTTTACAAAACAAATGTTGGAATCATTTTCATATATTCACAAAACCAATGTTGAAATTACTTTCATGTATTTTACAAACGGGTAGGTCACCTAGAATAATTAGACTATTTTTGAAAAATCTATGTATTTTTCAACACTTGGACAGATTGCCCTTTAGATTTAGACCAACAAAAAAAAAGAATTGCTAAGATGATATCATTCTTTTCTCAAATTTTTTTGATGCAGGCAAATCACTGAGATGATACAATTTTGTCTCAATCCAGGTAGATTTGTGGATCGATACTACCTTATTTTCAAGTATATAGATCCTTTGTTAACTCTATAGTTTTCTTTTATTTACAAGCTTACTATGCAAAGTTTTAAAAAAACAATTCGTGTCGTAAGCGTTGTAAAGAGAGGGCAATTGTAATAAACCAATTTTGGATTCTCCAAAATTTTCATGAATATTATTTTATTTCTATTTTTATTCAAAAAAATCCAAAACAAATTAAGAAAAAGTTTAAAATTCAAAAATAGATTTTTCTCGGGTCAACCGCCTTTTTTCATGAAAAAAATGAGCTCTCTAGGTCAATGTGTGTCAAACCATGTCAACCAAGGTAAAAAATGAGTTTCAAGCCTTTTTGGGTTAAAACTATCATTTTTTTATGAAATCGATCCCATCGAGCAATATGGGTCAAACCATATCGACCGAAGTAAAATTTGAGTTTCAGATCATTTAAATCATGTCCCAAGGGAATATGGGTCAAATCATGTTGATTGGGGTAAAAAATAAATTTCAAGTTATTTTAGGTTAAAATTGTTATTTTTGGTCAAAACCCGATCCATAGGGTTGACACTGATCAAAAATATATTTTTTAATACTTGAAACAGAATTTTTTTAATATGAATTTGAGTTTTTAGTTTTTCTCATGCTTATATATATAACAAAACAAATATTACTAATGTAGAAGTATTTTTTCAATAAAGTAGTTGGTACAAGTTTTTTTTTCAATAAAATAGTTGGTGCAATTGAAAATTTTATTTAGGATAGCTTTCTATCTCTTGCCATGTTTTCTAAACATAAATGTCATGTCTCCTCAGCACAATATAAAAACTACTAAAAAGTTTGAAAAGAAGAAAAAGAAGAAGAAGAAAGTTAATAAAAATGCTAATAATTTATTATTTTTTTAGTTTTTCTTCTATTGATTAAAAAATAAAAAAAATACAAAAATATCTTAATTATATCTAATAGTATTTAGTTCTATACCTATGGATTATAAAGCATATTTGGTCCATTTCACTTTAATTAACTCTCTATATTGGTTGGCTGGAAGGTGTTCTAAGTCAAATCTTCTTTTAATATAAAGATACTACATGGAATAAAAATATTCGATATTTGGAGGTGTATGTATATCTGAAACTGATGATTGTTGCCCAAGGAGGAGTGAATAGAAGAAAACACGTGCTAGCATTATTGCTATTTCGGAGTAACGATATTGCTATTTCGGAGTAACGATGCTCCCTCTTTATTTTATTTTTTATTGTTTGTTTTTATAAAGCATCTCAGAAATAATTTAAAAAAAATAAAAAAATTATTTACATATTTTTTTAGGTTAAAAACATTTTAAAAACAACTATAATCATATTTTTAAATACATTTTTAACTTCTTTTCACATAAACAAGCAAGAAATACTTTGCCCACTTTTGTTAAATGGAGTAAAAACTCCAATAGAGGGATGACATGTAATATTACAGGAGACCAAAACTAGAAAATTTAAAGCTTAGGGGCCAAGTTTGAAGTTTGGATAAATTAGTCGATTAGAAAAATTAAGAATGAGAATAAAACAAATGGTGTTTTAAAAACATTATGAAATCTATTATGCATCCACACATACTGAAAATTATGGATTGCAATAATGTTTGGGCTTTTATTTTAACCTTGAAGCATTTTCTACTTTGGACAAATCTTTTTTTTTTAATTTCATTTTGTTTATATTCTATTGAGTAGAAATTATACCTAATAATTTAATTTGATTATCTTGTTATAAGGTTTTAGTGGTTTAAGAAAAAAATTATGGTATTAATTTAATACTGGATTTAACAAAATAAAAATCAGTTTTATTGTTCAAAACAAATTGAGACTTTAACGATCAAATTTGACATTGAAACAAAAAAAAACCTCGATCAAATTTGACATTGAAACAAAAAAAAAAACCTCTTTTTATTATTTTTTTTACCATAAATGTGGCTTAGATTTTAAAATTTTGGTTCTCAAAGTTTTTAATTTTCTTGTTTTGGTCCTTTTAGTTTGATAATTTTATATTTTGATTCTAAAATTCATTTTATCTATGTTTTAGTCCCCAAACTTGAGGGAAGAAAGAGAGTTTCATCAAGAAATTATAGAAAGAAAAAAAGTGGTTGATTAACCATAATCTAACCGTCAAAAAGATTGAATTTTGTGTTAATAAGCTACATTTGATTAAAAAAAAAAAAGTTTCATGACAATGGTTTTGACTCCTCATCTTATAATAAAAGATAAATTAAGTCTCATGAATTATTATTTTTTTAATTGATTTGATTTTTTAGTTGTTTAAGAGGTTAAAGATTTGCTTGGGATTATAATGAGCTTGTTAAGATTTATGAAGGTGTGTTTTAGATATAAAAAAACAGATTGAAAAAACCTTTTTTATGGCAAATGAGGTGGAGCTCTACTTTCTAGTCACATTAAGTGGCAAGAAATCATATAATGATGACTTATATCTATTATTATAGGGAACACGTCATCTATCTTGTATTTTTTTTTAAATAGCATTTGCTCATTTAAAACAAACAAATAAATAAATAAAATTACTGAGGCAATTTGACTCACACACATTTAACTGCCTCTCTTATAGGTTAGGCATGTTAACCAACTCAAGCCCATGCATTTGGTTCCTCCTTTATAGCTTTTTTTTTTGTTTTTTTCCTATAATTTTCATAAAATTTCTTTGAAATTAATTTATTACAAATATAGTAGTAGAGATGTTGTTTTATTAAATATTGTTTAATTTTTAAATAAGATTATACCATATTTTTAGTATTAATGAGCATTCTTTTTGGATAGCCCTTCATTAATTTTTTATTTATTTTTTATTTTATTTATTGACTATTATACATATGTTTTTTTTTATAATCATATAATTAAATAAAAAATAACTTTAAAATGTTCACCAGAACAACACACAAATAGTGTCAAGATCACCCCAACAATACATTTTATTTATTAAAACTTACCAAGATTATCCCAAAAATACATTTTATTTATTAAAACTTATGTTTATGATTCTAATGAGCTTTTTTTTAATAAAAATATTTGAGTAAAAAATGTTAAAAAAGGAATTATTATGATTGGTGTTGGTTTTCATTAAATAAAGCCCATAGCAAGAAAAAAACTTTTTTATGTCAAAAAAATAAATTGATAAGAAAAGGAGGAATTATACTAATAAATTATTATGTTTTGATATAATTATTTCTTTTTTAAAAAACAATTTTGACATATAATTAAATAAAAAAATTAAATAGCTCCTAGTGGCATAAGAATCTGCATTCATATCTTAGCCTGTTGATTTAATTAGTATTATGACTCTTTTTAATAGTTGTTTTTGTAATCATTAATTTGCAAGATTAAAAATATGGTATCAATTTTTCAATTGACAATTAAATTTTTAAAAAACAAATTGACATTAATATTAACTTTTGATCCGAATAGCAAAGATCACAAGTTATGCA
Source organism: Populus euphratica (assembly GCF_000495115.2). Classification (NCBI taxonomy): domain Eukaryota; kingdom Viridiplantae; phylum Streptophyta; class Magnoliopsida; order Malpighiales; family Salicaceae; genus Populus; species Populus euphratica. Next base: position 47,008 of record NW_011500778.1, on the reverse strand, counting down.
ATAAAATACAGTTTTAAAATTTAGTTCAATTTAGCAAGTCAATTTAAAATTCAAAGTTAAAATGGGGCCAAGTTTATAAAAAAATAAAATTAGTTAAAAATTTAACCGACTCAACAGGTTAATCCAGTAAGATAGGTCAAAATTTTAGTTACAATTCATTAATTTTTATTTTATTTTTTATCAAAATAATATTATTTTAATTTATTAAAAAATAGGATTAATTTAGGTAACCAATCAAAACCTATGACCCAAATGCAGCGAAGTTATATTTTCCAACCTTAAGAGTATCGTAATCAATGATGTAATGAGGGTATTTTTTATTCTATAAATTTTTCTTCTGCGTTAATCACGCTTAGCACAATCACCATAACCTTCAACGTTGCTGTTTGGTTCTTGTGATCGCCGTAACCCTTCATGCATCCATCGTCTTCTTCCTCATAATCATAATCGTGATCTTCTGCTATACACGCACGTATATTCCTTGAAGTTTTGATTTTGACCGGGATGACGAATTTAATTCCAAGTTCGTGTCATTATAATTACAGTTAATAATAGTCTTGAGGGTACTTGAGAGAAGAATCCTTATCTGCAATGATGAAATTGGTGGCTGCATGCGAAGCACTGTGTGAAGCCTTTCTGGAGAATTACCGAAATGTATAATATACATACATACTTAAGAAAAGGATATGCATGCATGTATGCATGTATTTTCATGTCAGTTTATATATTAATTGTGACTGGGTATTTTTCTAAATGATTTTAAAGATATACACATCTAAATAATAATAATAATGAACTTAAATCCAAAAAGTCAAAAAGAAATAAATTTCTTTATCTACCGTATCAATCCTTTGAAGTTATGCTAGAATAATTAGGATCGTTTGCGGGGCGGATTTAGGAGTTTCGTTTGGGAGGATCAAATTAGAGAAAAGATTTTAGGGGAGCAAAATTTAAAATTTTCTATTTTTAAAGCTAAAAATCTAATTCATTGAAAGAGAGAGGCTGAAAAAACATTTCTTTATAGGCCCTGTCTTTGCCAACCCCCTCAATTCCGCCCTTGATTGTTTACTAAGGGTGTTGCAAGACCAACTTATACCCAACCCTTACCTTGCTTTCTCCTCATTTTTATTTGTAGTGACGATGTAAGAGTTCAAACCTTAATTTACTCTTATTTAGATTTAAGGTTAATAGATTAGAATCTTTTAAATTTGAATTTGAATTTTTTTAAATTACTTTTTAATTTAAGTTTATGGAGACTTTCTATTAAGTCATGGGATGATTGGACAATCTTAAATATGTTATTATTCTCGAATATACTAAAAAATTATTTTTTATTTTTTTAATTAGGTCACAATTTCTTTTAATTCAATAAAATTATTATTGTTATCAATTTGAATTATCAGGTTTGTTTTAATTAGTATTAAAACAATAGATCTATGGCAAAAGAAACAAGGATATCACAACTTATTGTAGTACTTACAGGTATGAAAAGCAATATAAGTATCAACAAAATTGTTATTGAAAAAACTTATTGTAGTAATTACATCTCAGCTAAAGATACCTACCTTGATAAGATTTTTTTTAATAGGGGTGGAATTGTAATAGTCTTAATCTTGATTCATTTCTATTTAAATTTAAGGTTATCATATTAAAATATTTTAAATTTGAATTTGTTTGAATTTCTCTTCTATTTAAGTAGAATTCTAGGTTATAGAAAAAATCATGTAAAAAATTTATGGAGACTTTTCTATTAAATTATGAGATGATCAGATAACTTTAAATATGCTTAAAAACTATATTTTTATATTTTTTTCATTAATCTTTATAGTCAATTTTCTATAATTCAATAAAATCATTATTGTTGTCCACCTTATTATTTTTTCTATGAGTCCCACCAAAAAACCTAACTACACCTCTATCCCAAAGATACTAGAACTAATCTAGTTCAAAAAAGCAATATAGTTTAGCAAGTCTACTTTTTAGCAATATAGTTTTTTCAACTAGCTATTAGTCAATACAACAAGTTTACTTTTATTTCCAATTATCCTGTTTTTGCATGTAGGCCAAAATGATTGAATATGAAATTTAAATGATTAACTTTGTAATGGCAATTTAACTTGTCATATGTTATGAAAAATATTGCTTGTTAACTATGGCTGTAAACTTAGATAATATTTTTTTTAAAAAATAGAAATTATGCTAAACATATATTATTACTCTTTTTTATATTTGATGGTAAAGACTTAAAGAATATAAATGAATCAGTATGCGTTTTTTTAATCAAGGTTAATTTTTATTTTTAAATTACCTAAAGTTTTATTATCTTGGTCATTTTTTAATTCAAATATTGATATATATTTAGAAAAAGACTAAATTTTTATAAAATTAGAAGTGGAAGCTAAATTAATCACACTGAAAGTTGAACAATTGAAATATATTTCATCCAAAAAACTTAAAAGGCACATCATCCACCACTTCCTGATTCTAGATGTTAATAATTAAAATCACCATACTTAATGTTGAAGTTAAAGGATTACAATTGATTGGATTACATGCACCTTATATTGAGGGACTAAGTTGACAACATATTTGCAGGGGTAAAAAATTAATGTCATGGCCTCCACTATACACCGGAGATATGACTTCAACGCGGGATGAATGCATCCAATGTAGAATGCATCCAATAAAATAAAATAAAAAGTAAAAAGTAAAAAATTCAATATAAATAAAATAAAATAAAAAGTAAAAAGTAAAAAATTCAATATAAAAAAAAAAACAAAGAGAAGAAGAAGAAGAAGTTAAGGTGAAACAAGTGTTTTTCAAAAAAAAAAGTTAAAAAAATATGAGATATGAGTTATTGATTTGATTGAATTTAAAAAGTTTAACTAATTTAAATAATACAAATAAAAACATCTAACAAAAATAAATAAATGAAACAAAAATTGATAATATAAAAAAGATTAAAAAACCAATCTTAATTCATCCGGGTTAATATGTCGAATCTGCGATCTAATCATAATACTGAGATAACCTTATTAAAAACAAATTGAATAAAACTATGAAACTCTATTATCAAATAACTTAATTTTGAAAGGTGAAACTAGAAAAATATAATAAAAAAAGCATAGAAAAATATCCAAGTTAACTCAGATTAACTTGCTAACATTGCAACCATAGGCATTGGATTGAGATAGCTATATAGAAAAAAAATTGAAAAACAAAAAGCATGACGACCAATTCTTAATAAATCAAATATTGAAGGATGAAATTGAAAAAAATTAAACAAATATCAAAGTCAATTCGTGTTAACCTTCGAAACCTGTGACTCTAGGACTAACCTCTAGAAAGAAAATCCTAAAAATAATAAAGCAAAATTCAAAATTAATAAAATATTGAGGGGTGAAATTAAAAAAATAAATGTAATAAAAATATCCAAAACAAAAGAAATAACAACTAATAGAATAAGTACTGAATTTGTATAAAAATAACTTGAAATCAAATTTTGAGGAATGAAATTGAAAACAAAATTCAATTAAAAAAAAAAAGCAATTAAAAGAACGAGGATCTAAATTATATAAGAATCAAATGAAACTAAACGAAAAGGGACGAAATTTTAAAAAATTAATTATTTTTTTTAAATAACAATCCAAAAAATAAGGCTCAAGTTGAATACATAAAACAAATGAAATAACATCTTTTTATTGCGGTAAGGAGAAGAGAAGAAAAAAGTCCAGTAGAGCCGAACTATTACATTGTCCTGCACATGCACCACATTACCAAAAAAATTAGGACAAGATGCTTTTAACACCGCTACAAAATGCTTCATTTGGAAGTAAAATGATACCTCATGTGGTATCTTAAGAGTGCGAATATTGTCTACTTGCTGATGCATGCGTTATTCATTTTTTTTAATGATATTTATATTTATCAAAAGAGTAAATCCCTAAGTTAATTTGTTAATTATAATTTAAAAAAATAGTTTTAAGAGATGAAAAAGCACATGATAATTAAAAATTTTTTACTTTTAGTCTATACATTATGTATTTAAAATATAAGAAAAATTGAATTGTCCCTTATCAATCTTTAAAAAAATCTTGCTTTTAAATGTAATGAAGTCTTTATTATGTGTATTTAAATTATAAAAGACTAAATTATCCCATATTAATATCATAATAACATATGTAGTTTATAGAATTGATTTTTTTATTTTAAAGAAAAAATAATAATTTCTCTATTATAGTGAATTGTGTCTAATGATAATGGATTCTTCATTGCTTTCACTCTCTTTTTTTAATTAATATAATATATTACATCTCAACTTGTTGAGCTGTTAACTTGGAATTTGGTTATATTAAGTTAATAAAAAAATCTTAATTTTTTATTAAAATAATATTATTTTAAATTAATAATTTTTTAAAAATTAAATTAATTTGAATTAATCTACCGATCCAATCAATTGGATCTTGAACTGAACTGACCCTGTGATTAAATCTTATAAATATAGTAGAATGATGACATTACATACTTGAACTGCTTACGTCATTAAGTGAAGATCACTATAGTTTGTGTATGTCTTGTATTTATTGGTATAGTTTTTGGATGACGTGATAGATTGAATTTACCTCATAATTTCTACACAATTTGGTGGATGGAAATCTAATTAATGTCTACAATTGATACGTATTTCATTGGACGATAGGACTATTAAGTGGTGGATTTTTGAACAATATTTTATAACAAGTAAGAACATGGTTAAATATATAGTTTCTTAGGTTATGTCAGCACTCAATTTTAAAAGATAATTCGATTCTAATAAAAAATAATAATAAATCAAGATTTCATAGGTTTTGTATAATTTTGATCGTTTAGTGAGCACAATGTACCCCCAAAAAAGAAATTATATTTTGTTGCTTGAAAATAACATGGATGTCGGCAAAGAAAAGAAAGAAAGAATTTGAAATCATGGATCTAATTGCGAATAAATGCTAAGATACAGGGACTAAATTGAATTATTTGAAAAGTAAAGGAACTTAAAAGTAAAAAGAAAAGCCAGGAAAGGCTGCTGCTCTCCCCTGTGCCAACGAGAATCTGCAACTGAATTTATATTTCGAAGCATTATCATAATGCACTTCCGGCCCCTCCCATAATTTTTTATTTAAACTTGAATGCATCTAATTGGTTACCATATCCATTAAACCCTTGGGATTGATGCATGTAATTTTCTTTCTTTCAAAGAGACAATGACTCGAGGACATTGGAAACGCACACTACCTACACGAGTCAAATATAGCTGCAAATACAGACAGGTGTAGAAGACTTTTCTAGCTACTTTTTCTTTCTTTCTTTCTTTTATTTATTTTTTAATTATTAATATTTTTGACTAATTTCTTGAAATTTTAAAATTAATCACTAGATAAACTAATAATTTCAAAACTTATAATATTTAAACTAATAATTTTAAAAAAATAAATTTAAAGCTTGAACATTTAAACCATATCTCGAGAATTGCTATCTTATCAGCTATAATGGGTTTGGGAGCAACAGGAACCGCATAGGAAAAGGCACTGTTACATTGCAAAGCAGACAACCAATAGAAAGCAGTCAAGAAAAATGTCCTTGTTCTTGAATGCCAAGCAAAGAGGCTCAAAATGCCGCCTCATTTGGCACGCTCCAATGGCAACACGTTTTAATGTCACATTCTTTAATGATAAATATGTCTTGTTCGGTCAAGCACGTTTCATGCCACCCTAGCATTCATTGTAGAGCACGCATCCCAGCTCATCTAACAATTCGAGGGCCCATTACCCCTGCAAATTCCAATCATTTCGTTTTCTGTAATTTAATTCACTATTTTAATTTCCACTCTTAATTTTGTTTTGGGTTTATTAGTCAAGGAGATCCTTTGAGTAATTAACTTGAATTCTCTAACTTGTTAGTTTATTGGGTATTAATCTTTATCTCAATTGATTGATGTAAAGTTAGAATACTATTCATGCATTTTATTATACTATTTTACCTCTTGATTATTTTATTTTTTATTTTTATTTTGAGAATAAAATAGTTTTTTTATTGTTAGATTTTTTTTCTCAAGATAATGTAAGATTTTTTTAAAAAAAATTTGACCTTATTCTTTTAAATGTTATTTACTTTGTTTTAAATAATTTTCTTGATTATTTTTTTTTCAATTCCATCCTTAAATTTTTCTTTCTTTCTTTCTTTTATTTATTTTTTAATTATTAATATTTTTGACTAATTTCTTGAAATTTTAAAATTAATCACTAGATAAACCTCTAATAATTTCAAAACTTATAATATTTAAACTAATAATTTTAAAAAAATAAATTTAAAGCTTGAACATTTAAACCATATCTCGAGAATTGCTATCTTATCAGCTATAATGGGTTTGGGAGCAACAGGAACCGCATAGGAAAAGGCACTGTTACATTGCAAAGCAGACAACCAATAGAAAGCAGTCAAGAAAAATGTCCTTGTTCTTGAATGCCAAGCAAAGAGGCTCAAAATGCCGCCTCATTTGGCACGCTCCAATGGCAACACGTTTTAATGTCACATTCTTTAATGATAAATATGTCTTGTTCGGTCAAGCACGTTTCATGCCACCCTAGCATTCATTGTAGAGCACGCATCCCAGCTCATCTAACAATTCGAGGGCCCATTACCCCTGCAAATTCCAATCATTTCGTTTTCTGTAATTTAATTCACTATTTTAATTTCCACTCTTAATTTTGTTTTGGGTTTATTAGTCAAGGAGATCCTTTGAGTAATTAACTTGAATTCTCTAACTTGTTAGTTTATTGGGTATTAATCTTTATCTCAATTGATTGATGTAAAGTTAGAATACTATTCATGCATTTTATTATACTATTTTACCTCTTGATTATTTTATTTTTTATTTTTATTTTGAGAATAAAATAGTTTTTTTATTGTTAGATTTTTTTTCTCAAGATAATGTAAGATTTTTTTTAAAAAAATTTGACCTTATTCTTTTAAATGTTATTTACTTTGTTTTAAATAATTTTCTTGATTATTTTTTTTTCAATTCCATCCTTAAATATTTATTTTCATTTATTTTTATGTCAAATTTGATCCTAATTCTTTTAATTATTATTTTTTAATTATTTTCTTAATACATTTTTTTTTATAATTCTATCCCTAAATATTTAATTGAATTAGTTTTTATGTTAAATTTAGTTCTAATTCTTTTTTTTATTTTGCATTGTTTTTTTTTTAATTTCATACCTCAATATTTATTTAATTAAAAATCTTACTTATTTATTTTTTAGGATTTGACTTTAACAGCGTCACCCTAGTCCTACGACCCGAGAAAAAGATTAAGGAATTAGCTCAAGTAGACTTCCGTATTGTTTTAAAGCATTTTTTAAATATTGTTTGGTGATATTTTCTTCACTTTCTTTTTTATAGGATCATCTTAATTTTACATCGTAAATCATGTGTTTGATCTGTTAACCTAGGTTTATTGCCGAGTTCACTTGAGGTCTTTTTTGTTTTTCTTTTTTCTTGTTTTGACAATTTTTTTCAATTTATATTTTCAAATTGACTTATAATAAATTCTTTGATAGGACTTAGATTAAGAGTTTTATAAGTTGTGAGTTTTATATGATTTGACCATGTTTAGGATGTTTGTTTAGTTTGCTTTTTTTATGAATATTTTTAATTTCACCATTTGATTGTTTTTAATATGTAAAATTTGGTCCTTAGTTTTTAACCTGATATATATTTTATTTGAGATTATGTTTTACTTTCTCCATTAAATTGCATTTTTCTTGTGTTGCTTTTGCTAGTTTTTTATTAATATTTTTGTACCGATCTCATCTTTTAAAATTAAATTAATTGAGAATTATACTTCTTGATTGAATCCTAATGAAAAATTTTATGGAATACATTTTTTTAAAGATTATACCAAGTTCAAGAGATTTACCTTGTTTTTTTTTTCTTTTTTTAAATTGATGTTGTTTTATTTTTTTATCCTTTTTTTCACATCTTTTTGTTATTTTTTTATTTAATTCTCTCTTCTTCTTTTCTTTTTTTAAACTATTGTTTTCTTCTTCTTCTTTTTTTCCGGTTTGATTCTATTGGGTTAGCTCTTAATAATTTTTTTTATTTCACCCCTATTCTTTTTTAATCTATAAATAATCTTTCATGTTACAAATAATTTTCAATTTCATCCATTATGATTTTTTAATCTTTCAAGTTCAGTCCTAATTCTTTAAATTGTATTTTTTTTGTTTACGATATTGTTTTTTAAGATTTCATCCTTATTGAGTTTTTTCCTGTTAGATTTTAGCCCCATTCTTTTTTGTTGTATTTTTTGTAAGTTTTTTTATTAATTTTTTTTTCAATACTTTCATCATTCAAAATTAAATTAAATGACATTTAAGTTTTTTGATTGAACTCTAGTTCATTATTTAACAAGTTGTGAGTTTTTTTATATTAGATTAGATTTTGGAGGTTCATCTAAGTTTTCTTGGTTTTTCTTCTTTTTTTAAGTTGATGTTTTCTTCTTTTTTTAATTGAAGTTTGACTCTCTTTTTTCCTGGTTTTCTTTCTATTAGGTTAGTGTTGAGTTATTTGATAATCCAAATAGACTTGGATATAGTTTTTTTTATTAATTTATTTATTGTTAATATGTTTTTAGTAAATATTTAGATTGTTAAATTTAACAAAAAAAAAGTTGTTCAGCCCGCGGCAATGTGTATGCAATATATCTAGTAGAATCTATTGCTACTAATATAGATTCATTGACTTACATTTTTTTAATTTTTATTATCATTAGGTGTGGGATAATGGATACAACAAAGATCAAATAATATAATAGAATATCACATAAATGATAAGAAATAATAAATACATATTATCTTCCATAGAATAAAGATTCAAGAAAATTTAAAAAATAGTAGAAAAAGATTCTATGCAATTAAGATAAGAAAAAAAATTAATTAATAGTTGACCCTACAATTCCCAAATTAGAAACCATTAGTCAAGAGGGAAAGAAGATAAAAAATTATATATTATTTTTCTATTTGATAGGAAACTAGATGCTATAAATTAAAGACTAGCATACTCATAAAATACATAAAAAAATCCTAGGCAAAGCACACTTTAGCTAAGAGCACTAGAAAAAGAAGATGAACAAAAAAAAAAAAGATTTATTTCTTTTCTCGCTTACCTCAACTACCAATTGTCATTTTTTTTCCTTTCCTTTTCCATGTCATAATTTGACAATAAGGCAACTTATCTCATTCCCATGTCATATAACCACTAACCACCAAATTAACAATAAATATCAATTCAGACTAGCTGTCTTCTTTATCCATTGAAAGAAAACCACCACTTCATCTTCCTTCTACTCTCTTCATCGATTAACTAAACCTAACAGTCTCCTTATCTCCTCCATGCCGCCACCATAAACCCTAATCACCATAACATCTCTTTAACATGATGACCAACTTAACTAAAAAACCATTCAAAACCACCAAACCAATAAAAAGAGAGAAATAAAGAAACAAAGTTGAAACCTTCCCTAGAGTGATCTCTCTTCTTAGATAATGATGGACTTCATTGTCAAAGTAGCAAGGAAAAGGAGAATAAGACACACCTGATATAACTAGTCACAACTTTTATCTTTATCAATGCATAAATCCACATGTCATAACCACTTCCACTCATAAACGCATGTAATCCATCCATTTCCATTATTCAAGCCATTTTCTAGTAGGCTTTAGGGGTAAAAATGACTTTTCTTTGTCTACTTTAACATTATAATGTATTCTCATTTTTTAGGCCATAGCCCAATTAAATATTACCGTCCTATGATCTAATGCTCATTTCTCAAAAATGAGATTAGGCTCTATAGTGTTGCCCCAATCCAAAATCACTACTTTAGATTTATTGTCGGTTATACCATACATTATGGGCTATGAAAGTGCCAAGCATTTGTTGTACCAAGTGTTATACAACATAAATCAAGATTAGTTATTTAACAAGCAAAGTATTAAAGAGTGAACAAGATAACAAATATAAAACATGTTAGTATCAAACATTAAAGTCCATATTAAGTTTACACTATACTTATTCTTACACCATTAGTGTAACCTTTTCACCTTGACATAATAAACTTAGCTAAACGTAATGAAAGAAAGAAAAATAAATAAACAAAATAAGATAAGAGTTAACTAAGTAAAGGAAAGGAAATGAAAGGCATAAACTTGATATTAATGAAAGCAAAGCATAAACATTATAAAAAATACAAAGAGAGAAAGCAAGAGCATGATCTTGATCTAGAAAACAAGATGCCTAAAGGCATGGCAAACGCCTCTTTTTATAGGCCAAAATTGGGAACTATTGATTTGATGACTAATTGATGAGTGGGTGACCAACTCTTGACTTGGTGACAATCCTTATCTTCTCTTGTCTGCCCAAAACATCATTGATAATGTCAAAATTAGAATCACTTGAAAACATGAAAGTTGTAGGGAATTGTGTCATCTTTCTTGTGTAAAACATTGAGGTCCTTTGAACTTCTAGAACTCTAGATATGGGTCAAACACTAAACAGTGCTCGGGCTGGAGGACAAATTCAGACTTCTTTGTTGTTGCTCCAATTTGGACTTGAAAATGGCCTTTTAAAATCTTGGACCCCATATGAAAGTTGTAGGCATATGTCTTACCTTTCCATCCATATAAATCCGAGATCTACAGCTCCAGATATGACCCAATTATTGAATAGTATTTTGGTTTAGACTGCACTGACATCTCTTTTTTAAGTTTGGTCATTTCTTTGTCCTTTCAATTTTAGTTCTTAAATTCTAATCAGTAACTTTTTTCTCTTCTAATTTAACTTCTATTAATCCTAATTATCTTATTGTGATGTTCTTTCAATGATAAAACATCTAATTGATTTTACATTAGAAACTTATTTTAGGTGGGATGTATAAAGATGACATCTTTTTTTATTAGAGAACTAGTCCATTACTTAGAATTTTTAAAGATCAATGAGGATTCCTTTGTGGTAAGTTTTTTTTTTTTAATTTTACTCCTTATAAATCCTAATTAGCTCATTAAGGTGTTCCCTATAACATTCCCTTTTTACAAGCTCTTCTCATAAGGCTATAAATCTACAAAATCATTTGAACAAAATGATAAGGTATGTGTATGAGATCTTTTTAATATAAAAACATAGTTGTAGTTTTTGAAAAATATATTAGGAACATGAGAAATCATCTTCTCCTTCTCAAATAAATTTAGAATTTAAACATTATTCATTGATTTTACCATGATGTTAGAAGGAAGAGTATAACTTTATGTATATTAAATAATTTGTGTACTAATTATTAACATTATGATGGGGCTATTCTTATCGCATTCTTTAGTCTACTACTTTTCTTACACCAAGTGCTTTGCACCTGTATTATTTAATTATATATTTAAAAATTTCACTATATCTTTATTCATATGATAGGTAATTATGCAATCAATAATTATCTAATTAGTTGATTCATCATTGATCTTTTGATCAATTATACTTTCTATTAACTTTTTTTTCCTTCTAATTATGAGAAACTACAACTAGAAACAAAATTCTATATGGAGTCAAATTGTAGCCTTATAAAACCATATGGATCAAGATTTTAAATCTTAATCTATCCCAAGTACTACCATGCAAGAATAAGAATAATTAAAGAATAACATGAATTGAAAGCAAAAAATGTTAAATAAAGTAAGGAAGTAAAATGAATACTTGTAAAAGAAGTAAATGAAAGTTGTAAATAAAGATAATATTGAAAAAAAAATATAGATTGAAAAAATTATAGAAAGAAATTGCATATATGGGGTCCTAGTAATTGGATGCCTCTTTTCATAATATTGATACACTATTTGAATTCCATCTAAACATTTAATTCTAATAATATATAAGTAACCTATATCAAATAAAAAGGTATATTGAATAATAATACAAAAAAAACTCTTCCATTGCTAAAAATTACTTGAATCCTAATTATGTTATATCATTTGGTTAGTTTAAACTATAAAAAGTTCCCACTCTAAGTATGATTAAACCTTTTGGCCATTGATATGAATTCAAACTCCTTTAATTAATTTTTATTTATCAAGACTCTTGATCATCTTATTAACTATTTTCTAGTAATCCTGATCAATCAAAACTCTCCAAGTTTGGTCGATTCTACTATTCATGATTAATTTCATTCTTTCTTATCCCTTTTTGCTAATATAGTCAATATATAAATATTTGATTTTAGTGTAAATATTGCCCCATATATTTCTTTATTTCTTTCAATGAATGAATATTTCTCTTTTTCATACATTTATTTGAAATCAATCAAATCAATCATTAATGATGTGACAAATGAGCTATTTGTCAAAAACTATCAACCATACTCTTACTTTTAGCTTACATTTCAACCAATTAAATTATTTTAAACAAGTATGCTATAATTATTTTGGATACAACATTTAGAATTTGGCTAGCTATATATAATGTTAGATAATAATTCTATTAATTGTTTAATTAAATCTAATTCTTCATCTCTTCATAAAATCCCTAACTCTTCAATAATAAACTCCTTAATAAGGACTCGTTTTATCCACTTTAAGTGCCATGAAAATAAATTTTACCTTTAAAAAGATTAAAGAAATTTTTCCTTCAAAAATATTATGTGAATTTTAATGTATGGAATAAATCCATCATAATTTTACCTAATATTTCTATTACAAACTACAAAAGCTAGTTGAATAAGATGCAATAATCCTTTGATGAAGAACAAGAACACTGGTAGATTCTTTACTGTAGTGTTTATACTATTTTTCTCATCACTACACTCTTATTTATAACAATAATAATTGATCAATCACCAATCCTCATAGGGATTATGCCACAATTATCAAAGGCTTTCTTATATCATGACTTATGCTAAGCCATGTTATTAGTTTCTGTATTGTTTTCCCTCTGTGAAAAAATAAAAACTAAATTAGAATTTTTTTTATATTATCTTTGTCATTTCATATTGTTAAGGCCTCTTTTACCAAGAAGTATTTTTTATTCAACAAGTAGTCATTTAATTATACCTTAGAGAAAAGGGTTTGAATGTCCTTTATTTTTATTATTGACTTTAATTTTTATGATTGATATCAATTGTTGTTGATCCTTTTCAAACTCCTTATTAGAGTCTAAATAGGCAAAAAACTATTATTTCCTTGTTTATGTAGCTAACTAAGCATGTTTCCTTTATTTATTGGTTGACAGCAAGTTTCTAAATTATCGAAACATTGATATTTCTTTATTGGAAAGTATCATGTGGGGCACTCAACTACCAATTATAGGTTAAGCTCATTGTATATAAAGTTGGTTAACCCATGCAAGTGCCGTAAAACTACCTATATAGTTATAGGATAGGTGGTACCATATGAGCAATGAGGCCTAAATTAGGCTGAGCTTATTTTGGTATCTATTAGGTGGACATGTGAATTCAACCAACATTTCTTTTCTAAGCTTAGCATTTTTTTAGTCTTTTTAGTTTCAATAGTTAAACTCATCAATCAATTATTTGATTTATTTGATAGACCTGTATTTAAAATAAATATTTACCATAAATTAAATGTATATTATATTATCATACTTTTTATTATAAAACACACTCTAGTTAAGAAGTTATTGATACTTAAAGTGCAAAATGATGATATAAAATCTTGATAAAAATACACTTTTAAGTACTAATCACAAATTTATAAAATTAAACAAAATATAGGGGTTCCAAGATTTCAAACCTTAAAAAATATACATCTATCTAAAGTAACACCATATAAGAACAATAATAGGTAAAAAAGAACATGAATTGAAAGCAAAAGGGATAAAAAAGAGAGTAAAAAAGTAAATGAATACTTGTAAAAGAAAGTAAATAAAGGAAATACTAGAACAAAAAAAGAAGATAGAATGAATAAATACCTAAAGAAATTTCATGTGAGACTGACCATCTTTATTAGTAGTTAGATGACCTTATATATATATCCATTTAGTTTTTGAATTCTATCTAGGCATCTAATTCTAATCCTATACAAGTAGCCTTTATTATATAAGAACATATATTGAATCATAATACAAACTAGACTTTTTATTTGCTGATAATCATGTAAATCATAATTAAGCTATACCATTTTAAACTATCACCGATTCCCATTCTAAGTCAAATTGAACCTTTAGTCATTCATTCAAATTCCTATTTATTTGGTCAATTACTTGCTAGTATATTAGTTGATAAGGGGTCTTCAAGCTTGGTTGATTTTATTTTTCATGTTTTTAGCTTTTTTTCAATTGTTTGGTTGTGAGCAATTAGTATTTTTATATAGCGGATATGTGAGTATTTATTTTTGCTGTGAACAATTTTCTTGAATTGATTCAATATTAAATAATTAAAAATCACATAGTTTCATTTATAATAAGAACTCCTAAAAATGATATTTTTAAAAACATTGTATGATATTTTATAAATATATCAAAAAGTAAAAACAATTATTCATTTGATGTTGTATTTATATGAATTATACTTTATTTTAGGAAAGCTATATCATAAATTTGATCAATATCTTAATAGAAATAAATTACATATGTGTGCCTATTTTTAAGAGTAAATTAAAACTATATTAGTATTAAGAAAGAAAGGTAACTAAAAATTATAAAATAAGAACAAACTTGAGTTATTTAAATGATTAAATTAGTGATTAAGATAAAAGATAGTAAGGATATTTTAGTTGAATCAAATAGTTTAATACAAGTTGGTACTTTTATATATATATATAGTTATTATTTATTATTGATTGCCATAATATAATTTTACCAAATGATAAATATATCTTTTTAAGTTCTTAAAAAAATAAAGTTTCCATTATAGTTATAAGACTTGGCCTAAGTGTTGACATGGTCCAAGTGTCGACTCAAATTAATAGCCGAGTTATAGGTTAATCAGGTCACGTGTCAACACAAAAAAAAAAAAAACTATTATACTTTACAAAATTACAAGCTTCAATGCTTCCAAACTTCCAGGAACTAACAAAATCCTTAATTTTAAATTAACAACACAATTCAAATATATAAAATCCTAAACCGAACTTAGATTATAAACCAACAACAAAAATTTAATCTAATATCCAAAATACAAACCAAATATAATTCTAAAATATTTAAAACATTCATATGTAAAGCAAAATATCTACAAACATAAATTCTAAAATAACATCACCTTCATTTTGGTTGAATGAATGTATTAAGTTCTTTGATGTTTTTAGAAGAAAAATTTAAATCAAATATTGATGAGATTAAGTTAATCTCGTTAATGCCTATCAAGACATTATCATGCTCTTTTGTACCTTCATCATTGTTGTCATCTTTAATCTCATTAGAGTTTATCAAATTTATAATTAAGATATACATGTTAAACAATACTTTGTTTAAAACAAATTAATAACTAAAGTATCAAATATTCATTACTATAATTTGAAATATCTTAAATGGTCATTGTTGCTGGATCATGTTGAATGCTCTTTACTTCTTCAATTGTCAAAGTTGATGGATCATATTTCATTATCTAATTTTAAGTGTCACAAATATCTAAAAAATAATTGGATTGTAATTTCATCCTTTCTAATAAATCCTACATATTCAAAAGTGATGGTAAATATAATATAAATATTAGTGATACTAATTAATAATATAGAATAATATTTAAAGAATTAGAGGAAAGAAAATATTTTTGTTTCAATCTCAAACTATAATGGATATAAACAAGGTCATTAAATCTTTAATACTCTAATCTATTTTTCTACTTTAGGTGGATATGTTAAAAAATACTCTAATTCCTTTCATAATCTAAAGAACTACAAGTTTGACTTAAAACTCGTATAGATAACTTTTATAAATTTGGAGCACAACTTTCATATATAAATAACCAGTCATCTATATAAAAAATTAACATGAAAGATTATGTGAAAGACAATATTGCTAAATTAATTTGAATATAAAAATAATAATATACCTTAAGGCAAATTGATGCGATTATTTATTATGGACATTCAACCAAAATCATATTCTATATTCTTGAACAACTCCATATCACTTTTAAGTTTTCTTTGCAATGTTGGATTTTCCTATGCATATTACTCTATAACATTTAAAATTCTAAAAAAGATGTTCATATGTTTGCCCATTAGATTTGCATTATATTAAAATCAAGGATTCAACCAAAAGACACCGTAGAAAGTTTTCTATATAATTGTTTATTCCATCAATTATTAATAGTGTCTATGAAATGTTACACCCTAGTTTTTCTCTTTTAAAATTTCTTCAACATTTCTTTACATAATGAATACCTTATACAAATATCTCATTAAAAGCTTATTATCACTATAAACAATTCATAGAACTTAAATTAAATGTGCTGCACATTTTTCCCAAAACATAGAGTTTAAGGCACTCTTAACAAAAACATATCTTTGTTAACTTTAATATAAACAGAGAAGACTTGTTCCCTATACATCATTATAGCTTTCAAATCATCTTTGTGCACTAAAATACTTTACAATGCAATAAAATTAGCAACAAAACTAGTAGGAGCCAGATGAAGTATTACTTTTCCTTCAATAAACTTCCTTATCAAACATAACAAATAACAATGATTCTAAGTATTTTTTTTGTGATACCAGAAGCATGATCGATAATATAATAAATTGACAACAATTTACCAATATCATAAAGTAGTAGGTTAATGTAATGAGTAGCATAAGAAGAAAAAAGTATTGAATTTTTTTTTCATCAATAACTTTCCAGCAACAATTAGACACATTATCAGTCACCATATACTCGATATACTAAGAAAGCTAATTGAAGTCCTTTTTTTTTTCCATCAACATCAACTAGTCATTTTCCAAATCTCTCATTAATTCTCAATATAAATCTTCACTTCATCAACCATCTTTTCTAAGTAATAACCATGAAGAAAATGAAAGTTTGATATTTTAAAACTACTATCCATGGATGTTAAAGCGTTTATGGCATGCTATTAATAAATAAAATTAACAATTTTAAATGAAATACATGCATCAATCATCCATTTTGCTAACATAAGCTTACATTGTTCAATTATTGTTTTATTTTACCATAAACTTTGGAGAGATTTCTAAGAAACATGAGATGTTCCTAGCATGAATACACCACTATTGTTGTAGTTTCCTCCTGCTTTTCATAACCAGTAGTCAATTATTTTACGATGCTGGTACTTTTACTCTTTCCTTTTTTGGTATCCTTAAGTGGTACCCTTTACTTTTTAGCGTTGATGTAGACATTATCATCATCATAATCATCATCATCATTACTATGACACGACTAAAAGATTGATGTCTTCTCCCAAGTGCAGGAGTGTCGAAGTAATAAATAACCCGGCAAGACCGGGGTCGAACCACAAGGAGGTTAATTGTACAAATTATAAAAAAAAATTATAAAACAACAATAACAACAACAACAATAGTAATAATAATAATAATAATAATAATAA